>NC_050467.1:8672582-8862724 GCF_013373865.1 Monomorium pharaonis
AGAGCAAATAACCTTCATGAATTTATAAAATTATAAGTGCATGCATTGAGGAATAATAAACTTGTCACATTGACAGTAATTGTGCATGCATGTTGACAACTTGCCGTCAGTTTGTTGAATTCTAATGTAGAATTTTATATGTCAGAACAACAGACAGTTTGAGGAAACACCTTGGCTTTAGTTTGATAAAATTAATAGGGAATAAGTGACAGCAAAATAACAACACGTTGCTTTTATTTGGCTATCTGGGAAGGGGACGCTGGGACTGGAGGGGGGAGTTTAAACTGTACTCTACTTATTCATCTTTGGGCGTTGTCAATGTTCTGAAAACAACAGAAGTAGGAGCGTCGAAAGTGTGTGTTGGGGTTACAGTTACCCCATGTGTAGGGAACGTAACAGAAAATAGAAAAGTTCCAAATTTGAAGGGTAAATAAAAGTTATTTTTTTGTTCATTACGTATCATTTACGCATACAGTACTTATATATATATTACCAATGTCGCGATCACTTTGCGAAAATATGCTGCAATTGTAGCATTATAAATTAAAAATTTTTTTTATAACAAATAAAATCTTTTGTAATAAATATTTTTTGTATTAATAATTATGTTTTTGTGTATTATTAATTATGTTTTTTAAATAAATATTACTATTTTCTTTTACTATTGTGTTTAAACAGAATTCATTTTTTACTAAATTCACATTACGAAATAAATATATTTTTTGAACAAAATAAAAAACTGACGATAGATTCTTAAAGTACAACTCTTCCTCTTTCCATTGATCACCATTTTAATTACTTTATCTATTTTTTTCTTATAAATACGGACGTTTAAAAGAAAAGTAAATTTTTACAAAAATTTTTCGTTCCTTTTTCATTCTTTTCAAAAAATCTCTTTTCTTTTAATATCTTCGACTTTTCAGCCAAGACCTTCATAATTCTGAGATTTTTTCGATTAAAGAAAAAAAAGTTAAAATTGATTAAATACATGTGGAGATGTAAGTCAACGAAATTTTGGGGTTAGCGTAACCCCTGTGTGTAGGAATCGGGAGAAAAATAAGGTGTGTAGGCAGAAGGTTAAAGTTTTGGAAAACAGGGTACCATCTCACGCGTATGTCCACGGGTCTCACTTGACTTTTGATAAAATGCAAACCGCCTTATGCGAGATCGAAGACATCCTGAATTCCCATCCTTTGCTAACGTTAAGCTCTGACCAAATAACATGTCTTATTTAAGCCTAGGGTATTTTCTGATTGGTTCGCTTTTAAACAATTTTTCACACTTCGATTTTAACAATGTAAACATAAATAAGTTGTTGCGTTGGCAAATAATTCAACAAATGCGCCAGCACTTCCAATCCAGGTGAAGCGCCGAGTATTTAAATTCTTTCCAGGATCAGTACAAATGGAAAAGGAACAATGGCCCGCAACTAACAGTCAGTCAGCTAGTCTTAATAAAGCAGCAAGGTCTGCCTACATTGCAATAGATGACCGGCTAAGTGGAATAGATACGGTCCGATTCCGACGGCGTAGCGCGCTCTGCCACCGTAAAACGATTAAAGAGTCAGTCAAAGGATATGTCAGGCCTCTTTCTAAATTGGTGATACTATCCGTGCAATCCACATTAAGTCGGGCGTTTTCATTAGAGAGTTAAAACAATCGATTTTTTTTTCTTGCTCAAATGGATAGTATTTCATCCGTAGAACATGCTCCTGAAGTCCCAAGTATAGATTCAAATTGTATCGGGCCAAAATGAGCACGCGTGGAAAGTTAAAAATCCAATAAATCCTTCCATTATTAATTAATAAAATTAACTAATAAATCTCAAATTGTGTTAAACAAGTTTTATGAAGTTTTGAACATTTGACGTTTTATGGCAAAAATCAATAGGACATAAAATGTGTATTTCGACGAGATCTACAACTTTTAGTTAAAGTATTTTTTTAATTCGCATTATTTACAGTGTACCTTGCGGTGCGACAAAAGATCTTTTTGGGCTCGTTGCTGCCTAAGGAGTAGGAACTCGCGGAAGTTGGCTTTCGTTGGCTTTCGTTGGCAGGGTCCTCAAGTCACTGACTCACTTGTTTTATGATAATTTAATAAAAGGTTTATTCTTCTTATGATACGCAGTAGTTCTTGTACTTGCGGTCGGCGAAAATGCCGCGTCGTGTTACACAGAGTTGATTAAATACGGCGTGTGACTCAAAGATAGCGCGTCGTATCTTTGCTCGCTCAAGGCTCGCTACGGTTAAGTTCCGAACTCTTTCGTATTTTAAACGTACGGGCCGTACGTATCGGCTTGATTGTCTAACTTCTGATCCCGCGACCCTGTTCGGCAGCGGCTTAAGTAGTGCCGCGGAATTGACATAAGAGTGGGGCAATGGGCCCTCCGCATGACCATCTATCAAGAGACACGGTAGTGGCTCGCGCCAAGTGAAAGCGCAGCGCGAGCCCGACCGTGCTCTTTTACGCGAGTACGCGACTTGCGAGCACCCGAGATTATCGGATCTCAGAAAACGGCTAAACCGATCGAGTTCTAACTAGGCTCAATCGAAAGCTTGGAGTCGATTTGTATAAGAAAACTGTTTTTATTTTTCCTCTACGTAATCTATGGGAGGAGATATCACGACGCAAAGTCTAAATGTCAAAAATTTCGTTTAAGATACGTCGTCGTGGTCATCGTCGTTGTCGTCAACCTTGTAGGCACCTAAAGGGCGAGAGGCAAGACGAGGAAATGTACCCAGTCTCTCTCTTTTTAACGTCTAGGTTCGTCCTTTTCTAACCTACACGTGTGCCTATCGGCGCGTAGGGACGAGAGGCAAGACGAGGAAATGTACCCAGTCCCTCTCTTTTCAACGTCTAGATCAGATCTTTCCTTTTCTAACTATGTCTATACTTGACTCCCCACTCCTGAAACGACAGCCTTGCTCGCGCATCGCGCACCATGTTGAGTCACGTGGGTTGCCAGTCGCTCGCGACGCTCGCATTAAGCGACAGTATGAGGTTATAATACAACAACAAATTTATGATCATAACTGCGCGCATCCGGCGCGCGGGAAATATTCGCGAGCTTAGCAACAATTGTCAAAACGCAAATATGATTTCGCATTTCCGGTGACATGATTGTTACTAAGCTGAGCTTCGCTAAATTCCTTGAGGTAGCTGGTACGTTGACCAGTGCGATGACCGGCCGGTAGCGCACGAGGCATGTGTCACTTGACACCTCGCGATAACGAGCCTTCCTCTGCGAGCTATATGATATCTTTTCTTAATTCAGTTTTAATATTCTATATTCTATATTTTACCTATTTTATCGGTTGTGAGTGCCTCGCTAACAACAGAAATAAATGGAAAAAACACGATTTTATTAAAAATTAAATATTTTGAAAATTAGCCGTTTCCGTACATTCACACTTGTGGCATTCGACTACATTTAGTAAATACTACATGCCTGTAAAATTTCATCAAAATCGGAGAAGGGTTGGATACGGAAGTCTTATCGATTAAATCTTGGAATTCTTTGAATTCTGTACCTGACTTGGATCTGAACGTATTTAGCCATTTTAACATAAACATCAAAATATCTCAAAAGCAATATATTAAAAAAAAAATATTTCAAATGAAAGTTGAGAGTTAGAAAAGAACCATCGGATGAATTACTTAAATTTTAGGTCCAGGGTTTATTTTGGGCCCAATAAAACCTAGGTTTATTTTTTCGATGCTTATGTTTCATTGCAGATTCATATTCTATAGAAAATAGTCTTTTCAAAAATACATTGCTTGCGAGATATTTTGGTATTTATGTTAAAATGACTAAATATGTTCCAGCCCATGTCGGGTACACAATTCACAAAATCCCAAGATTTATACCATCTAGAATATTTATTTCAAATGTGATCTTTCGACTGGTAACGTTAGTTTTCTGTAATGTTCTCACAATTTCCACTATTTGTACAGAAAATCGATCCCCCAATCCCTGCATTTTGAAGGTAGCTATCTGCATCATGAAAGATTTTTCGTTTATAATGTCACAAATCGAATTTAATTGCAATCCGACCATTGTCGGCTACGTTTCATAATTTTCATAAAAAGCTCAAATTTGGTCAAATATTTCAAAATTTGAACATCATGCGACCTGTAAATATTGTCCAATTCGAAAAAAATTTTTTAATTGTGATTGTCTTAAAACGTAACGTTTCAATTTAAACAGTTTTTGAAAATTCGACTCTTGGGTGTGTACGTGCGTACGTGCGTGCGCGCGTGCGTTCGTGCGTGCGCGTGCGCCTTTGTGTGCGCTTTACTAAAAACACCGTTTTTTTATCTCTCACGTGCAATTTTTCAACTTGATAACAAAATACACTATTTCATTAAAAAAAAATTTCTTTTAATTTAATTTCAAAATTGAGAAAAACCACGATTATAAACAATCACCGATAATACATTTTTATTTATTATAAAATTCTAACATTCTTGTACAATGTTGTGAGTAGAAATTTGCATAAAAACATTAAAAATTTAAATGTTTTTCGCACCATGAATATGTTATTAATAAAACTCGCGTGTTACAAATACATTTCTTGTTATATACATTGTGTGAAAAACACAATTTTTAAAAACCAAAAAATAACAAAAAATATTTAAAACAATTGTTTGGTATTGTTATTTTTTGTTCTATTTAATAACATAATAACAATTTTGAGACTGCAAAAAAGATTTTGTAACCGTGAATCGTAGTTTCAAATTGTTAGCGCGGATAGCTGCGGAATTCAGGGTTCGGGCGGTGGACTCGGTGAGTAAAGAGACAAGGCGTGTATATTCGGTTAATAGAAAATTTATTATAAGGTAACGAGAATGACCTATGCTAATATGTACAATTTCCCTATTCTAATATATACAAGCAGAAAGCCTCGAAATGCGAGGAGCGAAAGTAAATGTCGGCGACGGTTGTCGCGGCACGTGTGTGCGTGTGGCGTCTCTACGCTCGGATTGGCGACGGCGGGCGCGCGGCTTGCGCGTCGGTCGGTCGGTGCTCTGATTGGTGGTAGCGGTCGGTCTCGGTACCTTGCGGCGCTCGTGGCGGTGCAGCTACGGCTGTGCGGGGCGGGGCGGCGTTTGTGTCAGTCGCTGTAGTATCGTGATTGGTCGTTCGCTACGGTCGCGGTTGCGCGGTGTTTACAAGCAATCAGCTGTTCGTACGCGGTCGGTGATCATCCCGCGAGGATGATCTTCACGGCGCCGGTTATTCCCTCATTCCGGGGTCCCCAGCGGTGGTACGGGACCACTCACCTCATGGTCGGGCAAGGAACGTGTCGGTTCGTCGTCGCTCAGTCCGCGACTCGGGAGACACTCAGTGCGTGTCGGCGGCATTCTAGGTTAGGTTTGCACTCAATTCGTGCTCTAGGAGGCTAGGCTCAATCCACCCGGAGGTACGATCAGCTCACTCCGCTGATCGGGAAGATCTGCCTTCTCTCGATCGGTGAAGGGTTTTTATACCCTCCACCTGGGGACGAGAGGGATAGAGAAGTAAAGAGCGGGGAGCCCATACGAGGTAGAAGGTAACGGCCTTATATGTTTTTACCCGGCTTATTCCGGTCGCGGATCATGGCTCGTTACACCTCCCCCTCGGCAGACCCCGGTAGAAGCTATAAAAAAAAACCTTTATTTTAAAGGTATCGTCGCGGCCGCGCTTGACAATAATTTTATAGCCGTGTGCCTTGTGGCGGTAACGCTGTCCTGGCCGGATGCGGTCCCATAGGGTGCTCCGGATCGTTTTTCTGTAAGGAGTGTAGTATTTCATGATGGGCCCCGTAGCAGGTGGTGTAAAGGGGGGCGTTGGTAGCGGCGGCGTTGATAGCGGTGGTGTCGGCTGTGGTGATGCGAGCGACGGCGATGGTGCAGGTCCCGGGAATGGTGTCGGCAGTATCGGTTTCGGCGAAGGAGGCGGCGTCAACTAAACCGGTGCGGAAAGCGGAGATGGTGGCAGCAACGCTGGTGGCGGCGGTGATGCGGACCGTAGCGGGTCCGACGATGGCGGCGGCGGCGCTGTTGGTGGAGCGGCCGAGCGGTCGCTGTCGGAGACCGGCGGCAGTGCGACGAGCAACGACGTCAGGTCCGGCATCGAAGTGGCCGGCTTCGGTGCCGATGGTGGCGGCGGCGCGGCGGGGGGTCCAGCTGATACGGCCTCGGGTGTTCCAGCGGTGTCCTCGTCGTCGTCGTCCAGGTCCGACAGGGAGGATCCAAATGTCCGGACCAGTGCCTCGCGGCGTGCGGCGGCGGCCGTTAGAGCGGCCTGCACGTACAGGCGATCCTGGCGGGAGCTGGTCGTCCGCTGCCGGATTGTTGGCGGTCGTCGGGGTCCGGGCGGCAGTGGCAGAGCTGGTGTCGGTGCTCTCCTGGCTGCGGTTGATCGTGGCCTGTTGGTTCGGCCCTCGCTACCGGGGCGGTCTTGCCCCGGATGTCTCGAATGGGCGACTGCTGACAAGCATCTTCGGCGGTCCGGCGATTGCGCGGGCGAGACGTTCGCAGAGGGTACTTCTTTGCCGTACCATGATGAACTACTGTCTGTTCTGATCTGGTCTGGATTGCTGCGTCTTTTATACTCTTGGTTTTTGTTATTGTTCGGTGTCCGGACATTCTTTTAAATCCTTAACGTGTATCCTTACCGAGAAGCCTGTTGTTTTGGTCGCGAAGTTCGACGATGACAGACGAGATGTCTTTGTTCACGATGTACGGGCCGGAGTATCGCGGCGCTAGTTTTCCCGCAAAATTTTCCAAGCCTTTTGATAAAAGGTGTTCTCGCCGCATGACGTGCTTGCCGATCGCGGGCTTCCATTCCCGTCTTCGTAAATCGTAATATCGGCTCTGGCGTGCAGTTGCTTCATCTTGGCGTCGGGCGGCGATTTTGTAATCCTCTTGTAGCTTTTGAATTTGGCACAGTCGGTTGGTGAACCTGTCGGTTGGTTCGATCGTTTCCCCTAGGCTCTCCTCGTGTTGGCTCCGTGGGGTCCCGGGCGGCGTTAGCTTCCGTCCATACGTCATCCAGGCGGGCGTGTATCCAGTGTTCTCGTGTACCGCCGTGTTGGTTGCGAACACGAGTTGCGGTAAGCGTTGGTCCCATTGGCGGTGATTGGCTCCCGTGAACTGTGCGACCATTGTCTTAAGGGTCCTATTGGCGCGTTCTACGGGTTGCACTAAGGTGAGTACGGTGGCGTCTTGCGATGCTCGATCCCCGCGCTGCTTAGTAATTCTCGGAATTCGCGGCTCTCGAACTGCCGCCCGTTGTCCGTGATAATGCGCTTGGGGCAGCCATGTTGCGTCAGAATTTTCTCCTCGACGATCCGTGTAACGGCGGAAGCGGTGGCTTGTCGGAGCGGTTCGGCGATTAGCCATTTCGTAAAGATGTCTTGCGCTACTAGTATCCACGTATGCCCATTGGAGGACCTCGGTAGCGGGCCAATCAGGTCGATCGCGAAGACGGTGCCGGGTGTTTTTTATTCGAGCGTGGTGCATCAGTCCCGCGGTTTGTTGCTGCTGTGGCTTGTACATTCGGCAGTTCTGGCATCGGCGGACGTAGTTGGTGGCTTGCCTGAACATGCCTAGCCAGTAGTAGCGTTGCGCGAGTCGGACGAGTGTTTTTGAAATACCCAGATGTCCGGCAGTAGCGGCGTCGTGGCATTCGGCGAGCACCTGGTCCCGAAGCGGCTGTGAGACGCAGAACTTCCATGCGGAGTCGTCCGAGCCCTCTTCGGTGGAATATCTCTCAAGGAAATGACGGTATAGGTTGCCTCCTTCCATTCGGTAGTCCGAGTGTTTCTGCGGCTCGTCCCGTATCCTTTGTACCATGCGTTTGTACCACGCGCAGGTGTCCGCTGGTGTAAGGGCTGCGAGTTCCTGTCCTGGGATTTCCCAATTCTCCTCACCCTTGGCTAGAGGCTGACGTGACAACAGGTCCGGCACGTGGTTAAGCACGCTCTTCCGGTATTCCGCTACAAAATCGTGTTGTTGAAGTGCGACTGACCATCGGGCCAGGCGTCCGGTTGGGTTGTCTAATGTCCGCAGCCAACGCAGGGAGAAGTGGTTCGTGATTACGCGGAAGCGGTATCCTTCGAGATACGGCCGCATTTTTTCAATCTCCCACACAACGGCTAGGCATTCCTTTTCGGTGGCGGAGTAGTGTTTCTCTGCTAGGCGTAATGTTCGGCTGGCATACGCGACTACTCGTTCCTCTCCGTTTATTTCCTGTGTGAGTACCGCACCGAGTCCCACGTCGCTGGCGTCTGTCTAGAGTATGAATGTAGCCGCGAAATCCGGGCAGTGCAAAACCAGTGCGATCGCGAAGTGTTCCTTGATTTTTTGGAATGCGGTTTCCTGGTGTGACCCCCACTCCTAGCGGCTTCCCTTCTTGAGTAGGTTGTTTAACGGTGCGGCAGTGGTTGCGACGGCGGAGATGAAGCGGCGGTACCATGAGGTCATTCCCAGGAAACGGCGGAGGGCGGGCAGCCCCGTAGGCAGTGGGATGTCCAAGATCGCCTTCACCTTTTCGGTTCTTAAGGCTTTTCAGTCGACTATGTGTCCCAGGTATCGGAGGCTGGTCCTCGCAAACTGGCATTTGTCCGGATTGATTTTCAGGTTGGCGTTCAACAGTCGCTGTAGTACCTCCCGTAGGTTCTTTAGATGTTCTTCGAAGGTTCGTCCCAGGATCACTATGTCGTCGAGGTATGCGAACGCCCTTGGCTCCATGTCGGGTCCGATGATTCGGTCCAGTAGTCTTTAAAAAGTAGCCGGTGCGGCGTGTAGCCCGAACGGCATCACCTTGAATTGGTACTGGCCCCTCCCGGGGATGGCAAAGGCTGTCATTGGTCGGCTGTCGGCGTAGAGGGGTATTTGCCAATACCCGTTCTTGAGGTCGATCGTAGATAGATATCTTGCTTCCCGTAGTTGATCTAATATATGCTGTACCAATGGGAGTGGATATGCGTGTCTTTCGGTTACCTCATTTACTTTCCGGAAGTCTATGCAAAACCTGTAGCAGCCGTCTTTCGTTTTAGCTAGGACGATCCCGGAGTTCCACAGACTACTCGTTGCTTCTATGCAGCCTTGCCGTATCATGTTGTCAATTTCTTCATCGATGATTTTCTGCATCGCCGGATTGTAGGTGCGGTATCATTGTCGAATCGGCTTTTGTCCTGGTTTTAGGCGGATTTGGTGTTCCGTTAATGTAGTCGTTCCTTGGCATTGTGTGAATTTCGACAGATATTCTTGCAGCAAGTCCTGCAGCCTCCGTTGCTGGTATCTTGAGCATTGTGATAGTCCGGTGATTGTCGCGGCTTCCTGTATGTGTGGCTATACGCTTGCCGCTTCTGGCATTGACCAATGAAACCTGCCTTGCGTAGGAGTATTATGCCGGCTATCACGTCCAGTGCCATCCCGGGTAGTACGTGGAATGTTTGCCGGCCTCTGTATTGTCCTATGCGGATCGGTACGTTGATTTCTTCGGTTATTTTGTTTGTCCGCCCGTCGGCCAGGAATACGGATATGGTCATTCGTCGACTGTGCCCATACGGTCTGATCTTGTCTGCCGTCTCTTCGGAGATGTAAGATAGGACGGCTCCGCAGTCCAGGAGTGCGATGTGAGGCTGTCCTGCCAAGTTAACTGTCCCCCGCGGATCGTTCAGATTGTGGCGAGGGTCTACGCTCGAAAGGTGCGGTTTCAAGTGGTCTCTTCTTCCGTGGCGATTGTCGACCGTAGTGCCCCCTTTGCTTCCTCGGCCCTGGTAGCGTTTCATGGCGTCCCATGGCAGTTCCTTATTAGAACGCCCTCTTTCCCGCACTGGAAGCAGAAGAGCTTCGGCGGCTTCTTGCAGAAGCGGCGTGTGTGGCCGTGCTGGCCGTAGCCCCAGCAGCAGTCTTGCGGATTGTACCCTAGTGATATGGCGGCGGTGGGGTTGGCGGCGGCTTTCGATTTCTCCTTCCCTGATCAGGCCGGCGGTTGGTAGCTCGACTCGTATCGACGAGCGCGCTCATAGTCGTCGGCGAGTTGTAATAGCCCTGGGAGGTCGGTGAAGTCAGCCCTCTGGATATAAAGGTAGTACTCCGGTTGTAGGTTCTGATAGATCCGTTCAAGCCGGTCTTCCGGGGGCATGCGCTCGTGCCGGCGCATTAATGTCTGTAGCGTGGTTACGTATTCGCGTGCCGTTTCGCTCGGGCCTTGGATACGGCGGGCAATATCTGTCTCGAGCTCGAATCGTGTTCTGGAGAGCACGAAATATCGCCGGAAATCTTCTTCAAACTCAGCCCATCTTTGCCACTCGTCCCGGTACCACAAAAGCGCCTGGTCCTTGAATAGAAGCGGGAGGCATCGTTGCAGCTGCGCATGCGTCAGCGCGTAACTGAGGCAAAGATCTTCAAGTCGTTCTAGGAAGACAAGCCCGTCTTTCCCATCAAATTGGCACCCCCATTTGCGGACGGTGTCCAAGAGGGTCGTGGTGTCCGATAGCGTTCGCTTGCGTCAGGATGTCCGTGGTGTTTGGGCGGCTCCTTCACGGACGGTCCCGCGGTCCTCATCGCTGCTCGTGTTGCTCTCGGCTTCCCCGGATGTTGCTTCGTTAGTCTGGACGTAATCGATCAGACGGGTCCGCATCTCGTCGCGGGTGCCCTCGGCGTTTAGTCCTCGCCGCTTTAATTCGCGGATTAACATACTCTTTCTTAGGTGGTGAATCCACCCGGTCGCGGTCGGTTTCATTTTCGCGGAACGCTTGTTTCCTTACTCACAGTCCCTGTTCGGGCGCCATTTGTAACCGTGAACCGTAGTTTCAAATTATTAGCGCGGATAGGCGCGAGATTCAGGGTTCGGGCGGTGGACTCGGTGAGTAAAAAGACAAGACGTGTATATTCGATTAATAGAAAATTTATTATAAGGTAACGAGAATGACCTATGCTAATATGTACAATTTCGCCGTTCTAATTCTAATATATACAAGCAGAAAGCCTCGAAATGCGAGGAGCGAAAGTGAATGTCGGCGACGGTTGTCGCGGCACGTGTGTGCGTGTGGCGTCTCTACGCTCGGATTGGCGGCGGCGGGCGCGCGGCTTGCGCGTCGGTCGGTCGGTGCTCTGATTGGTGCGGTCGGTCTCGGTACCTCGCGGCGCTCGTGGCAGCTACGGCTGTGCGGCGCGAGGCGGCGTTCGTGTCAGTCGTTGTGGTATCGTGATTGGTCGTTCGCTGCGGTCGCGGTTGCGCGGTACGGTGCGGCGCTCGCACTGACGTCGGTCGATCGCGGCGCTGGGATTGGTCACGGCGGTGCGTGGAGCGCGTGTCCCGGCGGAGTCAGCTGTTTCCAGGCAATCAGCTGTTCGTACGCGGTCAGTGATCATCCCGCGAGAATGATCTTCGCGGCGCCGGTTATCCCTTTATTCTGGAGTCCTCAGCGGTGTTGTGAGCGAAACACTCGCAACCAATAAAATTATATTATAAAGTATAGAATATAGAATATTAAAACTAAAGTAAGAAAAAATATCATACAGCTCGCCGAGGAAAGCTCGCTATCATAAGGTGTCAGGTGACATATGCTTCGTGCGCATCGCACTGGTCAACGCACCAACCACCTTAAGGAATTTAGCGAAGCCAGCTTAGCAACAATCATGCCACTGGAAATGCATACCTGCATTTTGGCAATTGTTGCTAAGCTCGCGAATATTTCCCGCGCGCCGGATGCGCGCGGGAATGACCATATATGGTCATGCGGAGGGCCCGATGCCCCCACTATTAATCAAATCCGCGACACTATTTAAGCTGCTACCGAACAGCGACCCGCGGGATCAGTGACAGATAATCAAGCTGATACGTACGGCCTGTACGAGTATAAGACAAAAGAGTTCGGGACTTAGCCGCGGCAAGACCTTGAGCGAACAAAGATACGATGCGCTATCTTCGAGTCACGCGCCGTATCTAATCAACTCTGTGCAACACGACGCGGCACATTCGCCGACCGCAACTATTGTGTATCGTAAGAAGAATAAACCTTTTATTAAATTATCATAAAATCAGTGAGTCAGTGATTTGTGGACCCTGCCAACAAAAGCCGCCTTCCGCGAGTTCCTACTCCTTGGGCAGCAACGAATCCATAAAGATCTTTTGTCGCACCGCAAGGTACGGCAAGAAATCATTTTGTTGCACCGAAAGGTACAACAATGCGTATGCGAATTCAAGCGCATAGATGGGTGAGTCATATCGCGCTTTTTTCGATGGTGAAACCGTACGGATTCAGGCGCTTGGTAATTTATCTCACGCTTTTCCGTTTTTGCGCCTTTACTCGGCAAATTTTAATTGATCGAGCCTGTGGCCTATCTCTTGAATTTTCCCGATATGTGCATAATACAGTCTTGCAAGCTAAAAATAATAATAATCTAATTGGTCGAACTAATCACATGAATTTCCTCGGGATGTGCGCAATCTGAGGTGGTGTGCTTGTATGTAGAATAAAATATCCTGTTGTTTTGAATAATGTGTGTTAAAATGGTGGGATATATAAGAGATTGTATTTAGAGCGCTGCAGTTTTAGATTTAAGGGTCGGTGTTGCTGCTCAGAGTATATTGCAGGTAGGTAATATAAGTAATCTTATGTAGTAATTTATAGTGAATGTGTAAATATTTGCTGTATAGTAAGAAAAGACATGGATGTCGAATCGTATGATGAGGGTAATGTGGATTCACCGGCTTATTTTTCATTAATCGATTTATTGATGGAGCTCTGGGATCCAACTGTTTCGGCGACGCGCAATATCAGGCTGCTCATCGCATCTCTATCGAGTTATAGTCAAGAATGTAAAATGCGAATGTGAGGTAGCTAAGAGCGTAAAATGTGAGTGTGAGACACGTCGAATTCGCGAGGTTATGGAGATGAGACGTATGATGAAAGATATATTTCAATTATGGGTTACGAAGAGTACGTTTGATCCCGTATGTCTTAAAATTGAAATGCAGAACTTTATTCAACAAAATATTTCTAACAAAACGTACGCGCAAATGATCCTGGGTATAATGACAGAGAATGCGTACAGATTTTGGCTGAATGAAGTTCGAGGTTATATTTTAAGGCTGGATATGGAGAATTGTGCTACTCAGACGGATTTCCAGGCCGAAGAACAGAAGGAAAAAGATTCTCAGAAGAAGAAGAATAAGAAAAAGACGCAGAGTATCAACGCGATGTTCGAATCGTTCGGTGATCAGGACGCGGGTTTGATATCTCAGAATGTAACGAGAGTAAAGGATGAGCGAGTGTTCGTAATGAGAACCCCTGGTGAAAATGGGGACTGTTTGGTTCGCGTGAGCCTGTACGATGTCAAAGATATAAAGAGTAGAGATAAGTCCGATTGGTGTAAATATTCCAATTTCCGTGAGCAATTTCTTTATTCCTCGTTGGAGACGGATTGCAAGTTTGGAATAATTTGTGAGCTGTTCGAGGTCGTGGCGAATGAGTTGATGACGGTATCGGGAGTCGTGAAGGAGGTACGAGATCAATACACAGGCTGCGATACTTTTTTCTCCGATTACGAGGACAAAAAGCGAAAACGCCTTGACGAGTCGACGGACAGCAATAAAGTCGATGCAACTGTATATGAAGCTGCTGGCCCTCGGGCTGTAACGTTCCGAATAAAAAATAATGTGTTACATCATATGATATGTATTACGGTGATCGATAATTTGTAATCGTGAATGATATAATGTACTCGCAATAGTATATGTATCTTATGTGAAATAAATATATGACATCGAAATATGTATTCAATGTAAATAAATATATATTTCTGATTGAAAAGTACGTTTTTTTTCCTGGATACTATCGCAATCGAAGCCTATATTAGCGTAGTGGAAAGATATGATTCATTACGATATAGGGTCATATAAAATCAAGTGTGATACGTTTGCAGAGACGGGTCAAATTTTTTTATTTAAGAATACATTACTTTTAATACAATAATTTTTTATTTAAAAGATTCCGAAACCGAGAACGATCTGTTTAAAAGAATCCGAAACAGAGAACGGCTAGTTCGCAATCTATGTCGTTGTTATCGAAATGTGCGCTTCCCCGGATCGCGCGCGGATTATCAGCGGGGTTATCAACGTTTGCTGCAATTTCCTGAAAACGTTTGACTTTCGCGTCAACGTTTTTCGTCCCCGGGGAGAGTGCTTTGACGATGCGATCGATGCAGTAATCGTGATCGAACATAACGATTACGATTGAGAGCGATAAGATTAAACGATTAGAGGGATGTTCCAAACGCAGAATCGGTAGATTGTTTATTTTTCCAACCCGTAGGAGGATGTTGTTTCCAACTGTAGGTAACTCCATGTGTTGTCGTCTGTGTTGTTGCGGAGTGTCGTTATTATCGTAGATTTTAATTTTACCAGTTCCTTCCACTCGTCGATCGAGAATGAGATTTCCTTTCCGTGACAATCTCCGAGTACGATGTTCACGTACGATGGTAGCTTTACGACGATGCCGATGTCTAGGTACTTGTATCCTGTCTTCGTCAACGTGTATCGTCCCGCCAATATGCGAGGAGGGTCGGCGCGTTGACATTGTTGAATCTGTAAGTATCATTACTTTACTTTGTTTGGTTAATAGCGTTGTAAAATAAAAAAGTGAAATAACAGTACTTACGTTTGTTTTCTCTTCGTATTTTCCTTATTCGCGCAATCTGAATTCTTTCGTTTCGCATTACCATCGTCGAACGTATCGGATTGTCGTTCCGCCAACGTAGAGTACATCGTCGATTATTTTTCGCTCTCTTACGTTGCGTATCGGTAGACGGATTACGCGAGACTAACCGTTCTCTATGGATTATGCGTCCTAAAATAAATTGCTGTCCCTCTCTCTCATTAATGTTTCGGTATTTCGCGTGAATTTGTGCAAGATGTCGCGCAATTGTTGCAGTAATCCGTATCGCGGGCAATCGATGCCGATCGATTGTATGTCGAACTTACTCGCCGAGAGTACGTTTTCCGTACATTCGTTGAATTTGTAAATCTGCTGTTGCGATACGAAATAAAGGTTACCGTCGAGGTATCGGAAAGCCAACGTAATATTCGGCGGTATTCCCGGAAAGATCGTTTGAATAGTATAATATTTAACGATGTTTCCGTTTGCGACATTGCTTTCCCCCGGGAACGCCAGGTCCGAGGGGGCTACGCCCAATTAAACGGAAATCTCTGTATAGACGGTAACGCTTTCCGAGTTAGATTCGATAGTTTACGAGAACGATAGCTTCAGTATTCCTCGAGACTGCTCTCGATATGATATCGGTAACTTGCATACGGTATCCCCCAATCGCTCGAGACTGCTCTCGAAGCGATAACGGTAACTTGCATGCGGTATCCCCCAAATATCGGACGAGATTGCTCTCGACACGATAGCGGTAACTTGTATACGGTATCCCCCAATATCGATCGAGATTACTCTCAATACGATAGCGGTAACTTGCAAGAACGGTATCTTCCCAATAATCTAAATTTTTGGGCGCCAGGCGCGACTTCTCGCGCCACACAATAATCAACGATAATGCGGTAACCAACTAGAAAGCGTTACAAGTGCCGGTAGCTCTTTTACTCTAGACGGTAGAGTGGCGTGGGGAGTATCCCGTTTGGACACGTAACGATTGGACACCGCTCGATTGGACACGCACGATTGGACACGCACGATTGGACACCGCACGATTGGACACCGCACGATTGGACACCGCATTATTGGACACTGCACGATTGGACACCGCACGATTGGACACCGCATTATTGGACACCGCATTATTGGACACCGCACGATTGGACACCGCATTATTGGACACCGCATTATTGGACACCGCATTATTGGACACCGCATTATTGGACACCGCATTATTGGACACCACATTATTGGACACCGTACAATTGGACACACACACATTTACGTGTGTGTATGCAGATTTCTAATACAGTTTGCATGGGTTAGCGACTTGGACGGGGTGGGTGCGGGAGGGGGGGCCGAAGGCCCCCCTTGCACCCCCCCCCGTGTGTGTGTGTGTGTGTGTGTGTGCGTGCGAGCATTTTCTGCACCACATAGGTTTGAAACTTTCCACGCAAAACGAGATGCTCCTAAAAATACGTATATAGATATTTAAAATTCAATTTTTTTTTTGGCAAATCGAAGCTTTTTTCTGCCAGATATTTCTAAGCTTAGATAATCTGTCATATGATATATAAATGTTATTCACTAGAAGACTGCGGTGTCCAATAATGCGGTGTCCAATCGTGCTGTGTCCAATCGTGCGGTGTCCAATAATGCGGTGTCCAATAATGCGGTGTCCAATCGTGCGGTGTCCAATAATGCGGTGTCCAATCGTGCGGTGTCCAATAATGCGGTGTCCAATCGTGCGGTGTCCAATCGTGCGGTGTCCAATCGTGTGGTGTCCAATCGTGCGGTGTCCAATCGAGCCGTGTCCAATCGTGCGTGTCCAATCGAGCGGTGTCCAATCGTTACGTGTCCAAAAGGAGGTCACCCAGTGGCGTGGTTCTTTTGAGACGGAAAGTGTGAAGATGTCGGATCGAGGCAGGTCGTAGAAAGATTCGGTATTCAACTTGTTAGACAATTAAAGAGTTATATTGTATTTCTTTAGTGATAGTGAAACGGTAACAATGCAACAATGAGCTTTACTCAAAGAGTCTTCACAATTAATTCACGGATATAACTTTGATAGAGACAGAAACGAATTATAGACACCAAAATGCGGAAACTATAGAATTGATAATACGAGGCGGGAGGCCGGCGAGGCTCTCCGCTCGAACAAAATTACTAATTGCAGAAACAATTCGCGGTAACAATGATTCTAATATAACTATGACTGTCGGCACCGGCGTAGTCCGAGAGGGACGTACTCACGTTATCAAATATTCGGGGCCGGTCGGTCCGAGCCCTCGTGCGGCCACAAAACTCTACTTTTTGCTTCAAGTTATTCTACACTAAAACAATAACACCAACGGTATCGGATTTCGGATGCCCGCTATCACAATTACAAACGGTATCCGGTATCCGGTCCCGCACGAGGGTTGACCGCCTTATCCGAACCTTACGTATCGATGGTTGCCGAGTGATGGCCTTACAAAGTGAACGGTGTCCTGGTCTTCGAAGTCCTTAGCGGTAACTATCGGTATCCTGGGGCTCGTCCTAGTCGACACGTATGCTGACACGGCTTGCCGAACAGTGAGGAGCCCCGGTCCCGCGCCGGCCGGCTCGAGCCGCCGCGCATGCGCGTGCTTCGATTTTCGGTCGATCCGCACGCCTCGATCCCATGCTGCGCCGCATCGCCTCTCCAATTGCCTCGTGGTCCGCGCGTGACGACTTCCGCCGATGAGAGTGCTCTATCTCTGCCATTTTCGGTTGGCCCGGCTGGCCATGCCGTGGCCGAACCGATCTGCGTGGCGGGCGGTTGACAGTTTGACGGTCGCTCCCCCGGTCTGCAGCCCGGTGGCGTGCCCTCGGCGTGATTCCTTCCAAAAATCTTTTATGTCGCCATGCGGTATCCTGGCTGCCACGGTTTACTTGCGGCAACGGTATCCTTGCGGCTCAGGGCGGTAACAAGCCGCGGGGTTCGAAGCACGGCTCGGCGGGGAAACTCTTGGCGGGGCACCTCGCCTACTGTCGGTTGCTCGCGATACTATTCCCCCGACGGCTGCTCCTCCTCCGTTCCTTGTACAATAAAAAATGAGCCCTCACTGGGCGCCCTAAATCCTAAATATCCTAATACGATATCACGAAAACAAAAAAAAGAAAATAAGTAAAACAAAGTCGCGTCCCCCTCGGCTCGGCGAGGAGGAGCCCCAGACCGACCCCTTCGGTCGGACTTACGCCCTTGTGACGAGCGCGACCGGACGCGTCACGTCACACGTTATAGTCGTCCACCTCACCGATCATGTATCCGTCGTATATCACGTAGGAGCGTCCTCGATTTGTGTTTATCGCGGCGTTTATCGTCGCATCTGCGGGCAATCCGAATTTCAAAAATGTTCTCGGCCAATTGTTATCCAACCAGAAGCTCGGAATTCACCTTGTAAATAGTATTATCCACGAATAGTATTATATCACCGGACGGAGTTTGATACGAGGCTGAAATGCGCGTATAATTCGGAGGTAGAAATTTCAAATAGTGGTTGGTTATATTTTTTATCGTCCAGTCTTATCAACCATACGTATTTTTCGCTCGCAATATACATTCGTTTTCTCAACAGTAATATCGCGTTGATGCGTTTTATTTCCCACAGATCGTTTGGAATATCCTTTGGTGTTGGTACCGGAAGTTTCGGCGGGGATATCGGTTTATTCGGCAACTTTTCGGTAATCGAGTTACCGTAGAGATTTTGAATATTGAGAAAATCCTCGTCGCTTAGTTTAATAGGATGGGAATAGTGTGTTGTGTAGGCGTACATGATGGAATCCGTGTGTGGGTCATGTTGCAATCCTAAGGAATGACTAATCTCATGCGTCAGCACATATAATAAACTGTCGGAGTTCGCTGGAGTTTCATCTAGATAAATATACCAATGTTCCTTACTGTCGACATGAATTTCGGAAGTATAACCTGCGTGCCCCGTTGGATAAGCGGCATGAGCGAGTACCCCTCCCTGACCATCCAAAGGAGAGGGCACAAGTTACCATTTCGACGATCGAGCATCATGTGATTACCGTCGCGCCATGATATTAAAATATTTGGATGTAATATGTTTCGTTTGAATGTCAATGACGACGCAGCTTGCCATAAGTTAAAAGCAGCCCGGGCGGCTTCCAACATTGGTTTTGTTGCCAAATGAAAATTCCACGTGAGTTGTCTTTGCGGCCATTTATTTCCGATAGCATTCGCATTTTGTTGTATAATGTCTGGTTGTCCACATCGCGGTTTACGCATCTGATCTAAGGTTTCGTTGCTCACCTCGCCGGTAATTGATAATTTATAATATTCTTGAAAAAGGTTGATAGAGTCTTGGAGAATTCGCTGCTCGCCAATGGTTTTAAACGATTGCATCTTCTCGGTGAGATATCCATACTTCTGCAGATAATTAATCGCGAATTCGGTGTTTTCCCTAACGATTCGTTCGTTTTCGTTTGCAAGGGCACAGACGACGGAGATCGCGATCGCAATCGCGACCACGAGATAGGCGCGCATTCCTCGAGCAAAATGTTGCGAGATCTGCGTGTTCACTTCGAATGGCGAGACGCAATTTATCGACGCGGTGTTTTATTCGTTTGTGGTCCCCCCTTTGACATGTTCGAGAAAATATCAATCGGACGGGTATTCTTTTGGAGGTTAGCTGAAGCTTGATTACAATTTTTTTATACAAAATACAATTATAAGAATTGTAAATGTAAATCTAATTATAAAACGAGAGAATTATGTCATCGTGTATTTATAAGTAAAACAACGGAAAATGAAATAACCGCATCCTCGCATTATCTCTATTCTCATAGTAGTCATGCGGTTTCAAAACGTAGGAAACCGTACGGATGCAAGCCCGCAATAAAAAGCGTACGGATTCGAGCGCATCATCGCATATTTATAATTTCGTTATCTTACGGATTCCAGTGTATCGTCGCAATTTGCGTGAAAAGAAATACATTACTCACAGTTTTCTGGTTGAAAGTAGATATCGTATTTCTCTTATGATTCAACGATTTTGTTTATAATTTTCCGGTTAGAAACGGAATTCGAACGTACCGCAACATATATATATAGAGCGGGTGTTGTCGTGGATGACATCAGAGTTTCAACGTTTTTTCAAGAGGCGTGTGCACGTATATTTACATAATGGAACAGTTAACGAATATTACAAATGTGGTGAATGCAATCAACAATCGGGAAATGTATAGCTTAGTCGCAAATACCGATTCGTTAGCAAAAGTTATCGTAAAGATTAACGAGGGTATCGATAAAATTAGAACGAATTTACCGAGTTTTATGTCGGTTGAAATAACGTTCGATAGTAATGATAAAACGCTCGCGGTATTGTAAGTATATAAAACGTATCGTTTTTTTGTGTATTAGTGTTTCTTTTAATATTTATCTGTTTTTGCTTTTTATGCTATTCGATAGGAATCGTATACAAAATCAATTGCGTAGCATCGATCGTTACGTTAATGTGATCCTAAATGACATGCTTCGTGTCAATGGACAAATACAAACATCTATTAGAAGGTTTCCTAACGGAACAAGCAATATGGACGATGACGTATACGCAGAGGTGTCTCAACTACCCTCATAAACACGAGGAACAATCTAATGTCAGGATCTGCTACGTGTTTAGTAGTAAAAAAGTATGAAAAATAATTTTAATATATACTATTATAAAATGCATGTATTGTTGTAAGAATGTACGAATATATAATTGTGTAAGAATATAATAAAATGTATAAAAAATAAGAATGATATTGTATAACATATATAAAAATATAATTGAATAAAAAAAACAAAGTGTATAAGAATGATATTTTATATATAATTGTGTACGCCCGGAGAATATTGAGATCTACGTAGAGCGGCGCCCACGTTCGGAGATGGTGAGGAGAACGACGTTAAAGATCTGTAGAGATAGAGAATATATAACAAATCGTTATTAAAAAAAAGATAATGTATTATATAGAATACCTTAATATTTGTTCACTTCTCTCTCGTACAGGGTACCGTTTCTTCGGTATCTAGCGAATACCCTGCGGTACTCTAGGAACGTGGATACACACTCCGCGCACTGCGAGGCTGGTCGTATCGTTACTAGATTACAATTACACCTGCTACACGCTGAATGTACCGCGTGTAGCGCAGTCACCAGGGAGTGGTGTCGGGAGTGAATGCCGTCCTTAACCGATACCACATACGGGCTCGTCCCTGTAATCCTCCGTAACACGTTCTGCAAAGTCGCGGCACAAAGTTGGACACATACGTAATTGTGTCCGACCGCGCGCACACTGCTTCGAGCAAATCCCCGTATCCCTCGGGGTGATCCTCCTCGCGTACACCGTCCCACAATTCGAACTCAGGCAGTTTCATGCTTATTATGTTTTTTCTCTGTTCCAAAACTGTCTAAGATCGTAGCGTACTGACCGCATCTCGCCTGACCAGCGATTTTTACCTCTTTATCAGCGGAAAGAAAGAAAAAATGTATGAAATCATCATCATCGCGTTGTCATAGGAACGCATTGATGCGACCCTTCCACATACGCTTAGTATTAGGAATACATGTCGAGCAAAGTGGTTTGACGAGGATATCGCGAGGTCCTTATCGGTACGAAAGCGCGTATCGTCATCGTCCTCGCGGTTGTCGTAGGAACCTAGGATCCCTTCGACCGATATATTATTATTGGGAGCGTATGTCTAGCCAAGAGGTTTTATCGCGAATCCTCATCCGGTCGTACGCCAACGAACTCGAACGATTGTAAAAAATACTACTATAAAGCGAATCTTTCATCCGGTTGTACGCGAATGAAGCCACATTCGCTCGTCACAGCGATTTAAATGTTACTATAAAGTTATCCGGAGCACACGTCGAGCAAAGAGGATACTTGGTTCGTGACCTGGAGGATAACGATTAAAAAAATAAGACGTGAAACATATAATTTTTTAAATCTTTATTGTAGCATAAGCGTATAACATAATTACCCTTTAGGTAGAGATAAAGAATTATTTCAAACATTTAAGATACAGCATATATATTACGTTTTACAATTCCGTTGTAATTATATTTATGTGATCGTTTCGTTCCGTCCACCAGTCGTGTAGTTTGCAGACGTTTTCCATCGCGCAATGCTTGCAAAACGGTGTGACGTTTACATCGAAACAATCGAACGGCGTTGAGTGTCTCCAGACGACCAATATTCTCGTAATCAGCGTCTATTGTTTCGATCGTCGCGTCAGCATCGCGAACAGCGTTACCAACGAGCTCCTCCAGCGTTTCTTCTCCGTTCCCTTTACGTAGATCAGCCTGGATGTTTCGCTCGTCAGACCGTCGCAAACGGCGCGCCAAATGATATTTCGCGCACGGTCGTACTCCACATCTCCGTCTTTCCATTCGAGACCGTGATGATTCGCGGTCAACCAGCATATTTGTGATTTTTCGGTTTTCGTTAGAAGATCCCAAGCCATCGGCGCGGTGAATACATGATGCGTCAACGTTTGTCCGTCTCGTAGCACAGCTACTTCCTTCACCAGGAATTTATCGCAAACGGTGAATTCTTGAACGTCGACGAAAACGGACACATACGACATTGCGACGAGCTATGTAGTTACTGATTTTACATCGTTGTCCTCGACGAGATCTTATATATCGCTCCTCGCGCCATTTTATTTTCCCCTCCCACATCTCTTCGTTACTACGCAATATTTATTCTCCGCAATTACGTTACACAATTTTCTGCAGGATATTAATCAAGGGACTGTACTTGATGATCCGGTCGTGAATAATCAGACAGTACGCCGTAGTGTTCGCTGGAACGTTTTCCTTGCATTCGAATTCTATACGAATCATCTACTGTAGCGCTCTTTATCGCCTCGTTTTAACGAGAGCAATCGATCACCACGAATGGACCATAATTCATAAAATCTATTACGTTTAGGTAGGCTTCGTCAACGTCGCGTTCATAGTATACCTTTGAAATTTCGCATATATGTCGTACAGTACGGCAATTTTGTATTGACTCATATCTAAATTCATGTCATCGTAGGTATAGAAATTCGAATTCAAATATAATTTTACATTAGTGAGATTGCAATTGTCGAATACAAATACGTCTTTCGTCAGGACGTTTCTTCTCTCTCGATCTGTAGAGTAAAGATAACGTATCGTGGTTTTTCCACTTGCGCCGGAAAGTACGGTTTCGTGGTAATTGATAAGGACAGTGCTTTGAGAAACGGTAGATACAGACGAGGATTTAACGACTTCGTGGTGTGGTAAAACGACCAGAGCAATGAGTACCATCGAACGTGAGAGAACAGCGATGGAAATCGCCAAGACGCGCGCGACGATTCGTAGAAAGCATCAGGCATTGAAAACCGGAAAACTGGAGGAGAAAGTCTCTCTGGAGAAACGCTTCAAACCGATCGTCGAACCGTTGAAGCTTATAGCCGAGCATACCGCCAAATCGTCGAATGACACCATCGGTAAGAGAACGCGAAGAAAGTGATGATGATGATGATAACGTCTTTGAGGAGGCAATCCCGAAGAAATCACCCGTGTGAAAAAAAAACGACGATTGGACGAGACGTTGGCTTCGCCCGCAATTGCCTCACCCACAATCGCTTTTACGCCGATAGGAAAGGTAACGTTATTCCCGCACGAAGAACGGGCATACGAAACGGAGGACGTGCCAGCTTCCTCGCTCGAAACTTCGATTAGAGAGACTCTGCAAACGTCATACGGTCGCGAGTCCCTGCACAGTCGTTTGGGGCCGTTGGGACAAAAGTACGTGGGTGATCTTCTCAGTGGAGAGAGTAAAAATAAAAATGATTACGTGTTCAGAAACTTAAACATATGCATAAAATAGTTTCCATGGTGACATGTACATTCGTACCTGATAAATACCGAGGACATTGACCGACTCCTCGTCGCGACACGCGTCTGATCTTTCGTTGTTTGACCCAATTTCTCTAGACGACGCTAGACACAGACAGTCAGATTTCATTCATTCCTTCTGTGACGAGCATTGGAGTAAAACGCTCATTGAGAACGTATTGCTAACTAAAAGCTCTCGAGACGTGCCACGTATTTCGTGCAAATTTGTTGCACATCCAAGCAGAGACATTTTATCGGTCGAGTTCATGGCATATTCAGCTCTTGCAGACACTAGGGCTTGCAGAAAGAGAGAGAATGGTATTCGACTCCTGCAGTCACCACGGCGAGCCGAGAGAGTGAGAGAGTGAGAGAGAGAGAGTGAGAGAGAGAGAGAGAGAGAGAGAGAGAGAGAGAGAGAGAGAGAGAGAGAGAGAGAGAGAGAGAGAGAGAGAGAGAGAGAGAGAGAGAGAGAGAGAGACATACTCGACCCTAGATACTACGGCCTGCCGAGAGCGAGAAAGATAGAAAGAGATCGAGCGTCAGGTACACGGAACTTTTGTAGACTGAATTTCCGTTAAGTTCTTGAGAGTGATTTCATCCTGCATCGGAATTAGCACGACAGCTAACCGACAGGACAGAACTCAACTTAAAGGTTCCATTCAGTTCTACTTCAGATACGTTCTCATGCCTTCGTCGTTTATCAGACGCATTTCTTTCTTGTTTATTCAATTAGTGAGAGACATTACAAATTAATGTCAAACATTTTATATTTAATAGTTTCTATGGAACTTCAGTTTGCATATGCGTCAAATTCTCTGTAATTACTGTTTATGCAATATCATTTTCGTTCTATAACGACTTTAAGTCCGAGAAAAATATTCACGTTTTATTATAAGTGGTCTATGTAAAAATCTAACTACTTGCATTGTTTCCATAATTTTAATTGTGTTTGTTAATCAACAATAATGCTTCTTAATCTGTATTAATTTATATCATTATAATTATTAATTATAGACATACTAAATAATCATTAGTTTTAATACTATTCGGCCTTATGTGACTAACGATACCTTGTAAGAATTATTTATATTCGTACTTTACGTCGAGATCGTTTACCTTTACTTCGAGCGTTTCCTGTAATTTGTGCAACTTATCATCGTGTGCTTTCACATTTTTATCGATTAATTCCTTTAATTTCTATACCTCGTTTTGAAAGGTTCTAAGCTTAATCTGTTAGAGACAATTTGAGCGAAGCTTCTATCAAATAAAATTTGTAAGTCCTGTATCCTTTTCCCGAGCGAATCCAACGTCGAGCTATTATTCTCAGTGGTTTCTTTTAATTCTCGTATTTTCTTTTCGTGTTTTTCGTCGAGTACATTTATATACCTCTGGACGGACTCAACATTGTCGTTGATCGTTTTTTGGAGATGGAGATCGACGTAGCTTCTATTCGTTGCGTCTGCGTTGTCTATAGGAGATTCTAACCGTTGTATCTTACGTTTATTCGCGTCGTAATTATCCCCGTTCAAACGCAACGCATTATTGTGCACGTAGCGCCTCAAAGATTCGATCGACGAACGCGTAGCGAATGTACCGTTGTCGCGTCTTCCCAGAGACATGCCGAATTTATTCACGGACATCACTTCGTCGTCGCGCGAACCATACTGTTACCGCGACCGACGCGACGATTCAACTTCCCCATACACCGCGTTCCGTACGGTTTCACCATCCGATGTGTTTCCACCGCGCTTATGCATCGTCAAAGATATTTTACGATACATTCTAGAAATAGGTCACAGGCTCGACCAATTATGTTTAACGAGTAAAAAAGCGCGATATGACTCACCCATCTATGCACTTGAATTCGCATACGCATCCTCAAAACACGTTCCCCATACGTTTCCCTGTGCACCTCAATCCGTACGGTTTCACCATCGAATGCGTTTTCCCATGCGCCTCAAGCCGTACGGTTTCACCAGCGGTGCGTTTCCTGTATGAGCTTGAATCCGCATACTACTTATTTTGCGCTTGAAACCGTACGGATTCTCCCCCAGAAAATTCCTACAGAACCCCCCACTTTCCCCCCTCATTTCCCATTTGATTTACATTCCTCCGCGGTACCCCTCTGAGCAGCTGACCGTAGAAGCTGACCGCATAGATTAACTACTCATATTAATATCAATCTGTGAATTAGATTTAATATTAAGAACAAAAATTTTTTTTTCCTATTATGCTCTTCTTATCGACTTCTTCCAAATCCACACTCACATATGCATATAAAATTTTCAGATAAATTATTTTCTTATACCAAAAGCTTCTAGCTCATTTCTAAACGCACATTATTCTTTCCTATAATAACAACGATGCATAACAGTTATTTTGTACGTATAGAGTTTTTAAAATTTAGTGCTGCAAATTAAAGTCACGAGACAATTGCACAAAAGTATAATTTTCTAATTTATTTCGTTTTTTACATAAAATTGTAGTTAGCCACCGTTTGTTATCGTCTATATTTTAATTCTGGAGAAAAATTTACAATTCTATAAAATCAATTAAGAGCCAAACTTATCTGAAAATAATTAGCGTTTAATCGGTAAAACAGACGACTCTAGCATCCTCTTAACTTTTGCTTAATTTTTTATCTAGAAGGTATTAGCACAAAGTTTGACATGCTTTTCGGTTTTTTATTTAAGACAAAAATTAAAATCGCTATCACTGGCACAAATAGAAGTATCTCCAGCAGCACAAAAACGTTGAGAATATCGGTGTTGCCAAATTACAAACGATAGATTAGTATTGCAAAACGCATCATCTTTTGAAAAGACGTTGCGAGAAGCACTTCTTTCGAAAGACACACAGGAATTCGCCGCGCTCACGAAAGTCCCAAGCAACTTCCGTGAGCACAACATCGCGATACGGAACCGCTTGGAAGCAGTTCCGTATCGCGATGTTGGCCCTAGAAATAAGGCCTTACGCTGCACAATTAAACCGCGAGGCTACCGCGTTCCAGTGTCAGTAGTTAATCTATGCGGGTTTAACGATCAGATCGCCTGAGGGGAATGGGGGGTGAAGGCAAATCAAATGGGAAATGAAGGGGGAAAAGTGGTGGGGGGCCGAGGAAACGTCACGCTGAGCGGACTCGCATACGGTCGCACCCGGGTGCTCTGAGGGGTTCGGGGGGGGGGGAAGTAAAAGGGGTGTCAAACGAGGGGGGGTGTAGGAGTGGGGGTATGTGTGCCGGTTGAGAAGGGTGTTCGCGGGTGAGACCGTACGGTCGGAGACGTAAGTGGGCACGGTCTTCGGCGTAAACAGGAAGTGTATTACGTAGCCGACGTTCGTTGTCGAGGGGATCATGGGGACAGCGCCTATTTAGTTTTTGGCGCTAGTTTATCGTATCGCGCAGAATGGAGCGCATAGCGATCAGTAATTTGGACGCTGTGGAAAGACGTTCGTTGGCGCGAATGAATGTGTATTATTTCGCGCCTAATTTTTGGCGCCTTATTTTTCTTTGTTCGTAATTTTTGTTTTTGGTTGAAAAAAGATGTTTATCGCATAAACGCATAGCGAATCGTTTATTTGTTCGCTCGTTGGCGTGACTAAATGTTTATTAATTTGTATGTTCATAAATGAAAAGTATAATAGAAAAATAATAGTATGTATAGCGAGTTATTTATTCGACGATGCGTAATCGTAGCGGAAGGAGGCATCCCTCGAGATACCGTGCGGATCGAGCGATTCATCTCGTCGTGGTTTACTCGGCAGATCGTAATTGGTCGAGAGCTCTGCGGAGGATCGCGGGGGGGATAGGCGGGAGGAATGTGTGTCGAAACGCATTTCGGAGCGAGAGCGATCTTTATTATTTTTCGCCGATGCGTAATCCGAGCGGAAAGGCGCATCCTCGGAGAAACTGCACGGATTCGGGCGAGACGGGCGATTCATCTCGCCGGTCTTTACTCGGCAAATTCTAATTGGCTGATTTCTCGTGACTTATTATACTGCGCGGTATGGAAAAAAAGTAATCAATATCCTCGGGATATGCGCAATACGCGGTAATGCGTTGGTATGAAGAATAAAACATTGGTTTCTTGCGAATGGTGTGCGTAAAATTGGAGGATATATAAGAGAATGTGTTAGGAGCGCCGTAACAGTTTTAGATATATTATCTATCGGTTGGCGGTGTTGCACATCTCTGAGAGCATATTGCAGGTAGGTAAGGAAAGCAGTCCTATGCAATAATTGTTTATAGTAAATGTTCAAAAAATGTGTTGTACAGTGAGAAGCGATATGGATGTCGAATCGCGCGACGAGAATAGAGTGGATTCGCCGGCTTACTTTTCATTGATCGATCTGTTGACCGAACTCTGGGATCCGACCGTATCCGCGACGCGAAACATCAGGCTGTTCATCGCGTCTTTCGAGTTATTTAACGAGGAACGTAAAATGTGATTGTAAGTTAATCAAGGGTGCAAAATGCGAGTGCGAGACACGTCGAATTTGTCAGGCTATGGAGATGAGGCGTATGTTGAAGGATATATATCGAATATGGATCGCGAAGGGTACGTTCGAACCCGTGTGTCTCAGAATAGATATGCAGACTTTTCTCCGACAAAATATATCTAACGAAACCTATGCTCGATTGGTAATGGGTATAATGACGGAGGCCGCATATAGTTTTTGGTTGAACGAAGTTCGTGGTTACGTCATAAGGTTGGATATGGAGGATCGCGCCACTCAGACCGAGTTTCACGCCGAGGAACAGAAGTTAGAGGAGGAATCTCCGCGGAAAAAGAATCAGAAGAAGCCCCGGCCTATCGACGCGATGTTCGATTCGTTCGCCGATCAGGACACCGGTTTGATATCTCAGAATTTAACGAGAGTAAAGGATGGGCGAGTATTCGTAATGAGAACCCCCGGGGAAAGCGGCGACCGCTTGGTTCGCGTGAGTCTGTACGAGGTCAAGGATATAAAGGGCAGAGATAAGTCCGACTGGTGGAAATATTCTAATTTCCGTGCGCAATTTCTTCATTCCTCGTCAGAAACGGATCGCAAGTTAGGATTACTGCGTGAGCTCTTCGAGATCGTGGCGAACGAGTTGATGTCGGTATCGGGAGTCGTGAGGGAGGTACGGGGTCAATTTCGAGGCACCGGCAGTAGCGACACTAATTATTCCGAGGAGAGGAAGCGAAAACGCCTTGACGACGAGTCGATGGACGGTGATAAAGTCGACGCGACCGTACAGGAAGCAGCTGGTCCCTCGTCTTCCGGCTGCAACGCTCCGAATAAAAAATAATGTGTCACGTAATATGACGATTGACAATATGTAATCGTGAATGATCTAACGCTTTCACAGCGATATATATTGTATATGTGTAATAAATATAAGAAAGCAAAATATGTATTAACGTCAAGAAATATATATATATAAAATGAATGAATGAAAAAAGCACGTTTAATTTTTTTCACAAAATCAAGCTTATACCAATGTAGTGGATAGATGTATCCAGGGTAATATAAAATCAAGTGCGATATGTTAGCAGAGACAGGTTATATATTTGTCTTTTTGTAGGAATACAAATTTTTTTAATTACAACTAATAAAAGATGAGATTATACGAAACCGAGAACGCTATGTTTAAAAGAATCCGAAACAGATAACGGCTAGTTCGCAATCGACGATATCGTTGGCATCGAAATGCGCGCTTTCACGGATCGCGCGCGGACCGTCGGCGGGATTGTCGAGGCCTGCGGCGATCTCCTGGAAACGTTTGACTTTCGCGTCAACGATTCTCGTCACTGGGGAGAGCGCCTTGACGATGCGATCGACGCAGTAATCGTGGTCGAACATAATGATCACGGTAGAGAGCGATAGGATCAATCGATTAGAGGGATGTTCCAAACGTAGAATAGATTGTTTATTTTTCCAACTCGCAGGAAAATGTTGTTTCCGATCGTAGGCAATTCCATGCTGTCTTCCGCGCTGTTGTTGTTGTTATTATTGTTGTTGTTGTTGTTGTTGTTGGAGCGAAGTGTCGTTAGTATCGTAGATTTTAGTTTCACCAGTTCCTTCCACTCGTCGATCGTAAACGAGATCTCCTTTCCGTGACAATCTCCGAGTACGATGTTCACGTACGACGGTGACTTTACGACGATGCCGATGTCCAAGTACTTGTATCCCGTTTTCGTCAATGTGTATCGTCGCGCCAAAACGCGGAGAGGATCGGCTCGCGCGTTGACATTGTTGAATCTGTAAGTATCATTACCTTACTTTGTGTGTGTGGTTAAAAGCGTTGCAAAAGTAAAATAATACTACTTACGTTTGTTTTTTCTTCGTATTTTCCTTATTCGCGTAATCTGAATTCTTTCGTTTCGCATTACCGTCGTCGAACGTATCGGATGATTGTCGTTCCGCCAACGTGGAGTACATCGTCGATTATCCTTCGCTCTCCTACGTTGCGTGTCGGTAGGCGGATCACGCGAGACTAACCGATCTCTATGGATTATAGGTCCTAAAATAAATTGCCGTCCCTCTCTCTCGTCAACGTTTCGGTATTTCGCGTGAACTTGTGCAAGAGGTCGCGCAATTGTTGCAGTAATCCGTGTCGCGGGCAATTTATGCCGAGCGTTTGCACGTCGAATTCACTCGCCGAGATTACGTTTTCCGTAAATTCGTTGAATTTGTAAATCTGTTGTTGTTGCGACACGAAGTAAAGGTTACCGTCGAGGTATCGGAAGGCCAACGTAATATTCGGCGGTATTCCCGGAAAGATCGTTTGAATAGTATGATACTTAACGATGTTTCCGTTATAGTCGTCCACCTCACCGATCATGTATCCGTCGTATATTACGTAGGAGCGTCATCGATTCGTGTTTATCGCGGCGTTTATCGTCGCGTCTGCGGGCAATCCGAATTGCGAAAATGTTTTCGGCCAATTGGTATCCAACGAGAAGCTCGGATAATTCACCTTGTAAATAGTATTATCCACGAATAGTATTATGTCGCCGGACGGAGTCTGATACGAGGCTGAAACGCGCGTATGATTCGGAGGTAGAAATTTCAAATAAGTAGAAAGCGCCATCGGTTAGTTATATTTCCTATCGTCCAGTCTTATCAACCATACGTATTTTTCGCTCGCGATATACATTCGTTTTTTCAACAGTAATATCGCGTCGATGCGGTTTATTTCGCACAGATCGTTTGGAATATCCTTTGGCGTTGGTACCGGAAGTTTCGGCGGGAATATCGGTCCATTCGGCGATTTTTCGGCGGTCGAGTTACCGTAGAGATTTTGAATATTGAGAATATCCTCGTCGCTCAGTTTAATAGGATGGGAATAGTGCGTCGTGTAGGCGTACATGATGGAATCCGTGTGCGGATCGTGCTGCAATCCCAAGGAGTGACCGATCTCGTGCGTCAGCACGTATAATAGGCTGTCGGAATTCGATGGAGTCTGATCTAGATAGATATACCAATGTTCCTTACTGTCGATATGAATCTCGGAGGTATAACCCGCGTGCCCCGTTGGATAAGTGGCGTGTGCGAGTACCCCTCCCCGACCATCCAATGGAGAGGGGCACAAGTTACCGTTTCGACGATCGAGCATCATGTGATTACCGTCGCGCCATGATATTAAAATATTTGGATCTGATATATTTCGTCTGAATGTCAACGACGATGCAGCTTGCCACAAGGCAAAAGCTGCCCGGGCGGCTTCCAACCCTTGGTTTTGTTGCTAATTGAAAATTCCACGTGAGTACCCTTTGTGGCCACTTATTTCCGATGGCATTCGCATTTTGTTGCATAATGTCCGGCTGTCCACATCGCGGTCTACGCATTTGATCTAGGGTTTCGTTGCTCGCCTCGCCGGTAATGGGTAATTTATAATATTCCTGAAAAAGGCTGATAGAGTCTTGGAGAATCCGGTGCTCGCCAATGGTTTCGAACGATTGCATCTCCTCGGCGAGATATCCATACTTCTGCAGATAATTAATCGCGAATTCGGTGTTTTCCCTAACGATCTGTTCGTTTTCGTTTGCAAAGGCACAGACGACGGAGATCGCGATCACGAGACGGGCGGCGCGCATTTTCCTCGAGATGCTGCGCGATCCGTGCGTTCACTTCGAATGGCGAGCGACGAGACGCGATTTATCGACGTGGCATCTCATTCGTTTGTCTCCCCCTTTCCTCGACGTGTTCGAGAAAAATCGATCGAACGGCTATTTTCTGGGGAGGTTAGCTGAGATTTGCTTACAATTTTGCTCTACAAAAAATGTAAATCTAAGTACGACACGAGAGAATTACGTCACCGTGAATGTATAAGTGGAACAATGGAAAAAAATAAAATAAGCGCATCCTCGCATTATCTCTCGTCTGCTGGCTGTGTAGGAAACCGCGGTACGGATGCAAGACCGCAGCAGAAAGCTTACGGATTCAAGCGCATCATTGCATATTTATAATTTTCGTTAGTGTCGCAATGTGCGCGAAAAGAAATACATTACTCACAGTCCTTCTGGTTTAAAGTAGATATCGCATTTCCCTTATGATTCAACGCCTTTTTTGTTGTTTATAATTTTTCCGGTTGGAAAACGGGGATTTCGAACGTACCGCAGTATATATAGAGCGGGCGTTGTCGCGGATGACACCAGAGTTTCAACTTTTTGCTTTTTTTCCAAGAGGCGTGTGTACGGGTTTTTTTTCACAATGGAACAGTTAACGACTATCACAAAATTGGTGAATGCAATCAACACTCGGGAAATGTGTATCCTAGCCGCGAACACCGATTCGTTAGCGAAAGTTCTCGCAAGGATCAACGAGGATATCGAAAGAATCAGAAAGAATTTACCGAGTTTCATGTCGGTTGAAATGAAGTTCGACAGCAATGATAAAACGCTCGCGGTATTGTAAGTATATAAAACTTATCCTTTTTTTGTATGTCTATTAGTGTTTCTTTCAATATTTAGTTGTTTTATGCGCTATTCGATAGGAATCGCATACAAGAACAACTCCGTTGCATCGATCGCTACGTCAACGTGATTGTAAATGATATGGTGCGTATCGAACAACAAATACAAATGTGTATTAAGAGGTTTACCAACGTAACGAGCAACCTGGAGGATAACGTGTACGAAGAGGTGTCTGACTTTTCCCCGTATACATCAGGAATCTCAGGATCTGCCACCTGTCTAACGGAAAGTGTGAAAAAATAAGCTGTATATACCATTGTAAAATACATTTATTGTTTACAAAAATAATACGTAGACAAAATATAAGTGATATATATATTGTATAACATATATAAAAAAGTGAATAAAAGTATGAGTGGACAAAACAATACAGTGTATAATGTTGTATAGTGAATAAAAAAACAAAGCGCGTAAAAAAATGTTTTTTGTATACATATTATAATCGCGCACGCGCGGAGAATGACACGAGATCTGCGTAGAGCGGGGCGTCCACGTTCGGAGAGACGGCGACGAGAAGAGATCTGTAGAAATAGAAAATATATTTACATAACAAATCGTTAGTAAAAAAGAGAGATAGTGCATTATAAAGGAATACCTTAATATTTGTCCACTTCTCTCTCGTACGGGACACCGTGTCCCCGGTATCTGTCGAACACCCTGCGGTAATCCATAAACGTGGAAACGCACTCCGCGCACTGCGAGGCTGGTCGCGTCGTTACTAGACGACGATCGCAGACACCGCACGTCGAATTTACCGCGCGTAGCGCCGTCAACACGGAGTGGTAGGTCGTCCTTAGATGATACCACGCACGGCCCCGCTCTCGCATTTTTCCGTAACAGGTTTGGCAAATCCGCGTGCGCGTCACAAAGCTGGACACGTACGTTATCGCGTTCGACCGCGCGCACACCGCCTCCAGCAAATCCCCGTATTCCTCGGGGTGATCCTCGGCGCGTACACCGTCCCACAGCTCGAATTCGGGTAATTTCATTATAATACGGTTCGTTTTTCTTCTTCGTTCGAAAAAACTCCGAGGATTCTAACGTACTGACCGCATCTTGCCCGACCTGCGCCCCTCCTTCTTTACCTCTTTATCAGCGGAAAGAAAAGAATCATCGTCATCGCGTTGTCATAGGAACACAATGACGCGACCCTTCCACGTACGCTTGACATTAGGAATACATGTCTAGCAAAAAGTGGTTTGAATCCTTATCGGTGCGAAACCGCGTATCGTCATCGTCTCGTCGGTCGGTCGCGGTTGTCGCTAGGATCACTTTGACACACACGCACACATATATATTATTACTGGGAGCGCACGTCTAGCCAAGAGCCTTTGTCGCAAATCCTTATCCGGTCATACGTCAAAAACGAACTCGTCATAACTACTATTACTATAGAGCAAATCTAATTTTACTACAACGTTATCCAGAGAAAAAAATATATAAGACGCGAAACATATAATTGGTGTACATCTTTATTACAGCATAAGCGTATAACATAATTGCCCCCTTTTACTAGAGGTTAAGAATTGTTTCATACATTTTAGTATACAGCATATATAATACATATTACAATTCCGTTGTAATTATATTGATATGATCGTTTCGTTCCGCCCACCAGTCGTGTAGCTTGCAGATGTTTTCCATCGCGCAGTGCTTGGTGTGGCGTCCACATCGAAAAACTCGACCGGCGTTGAGCGTCTCCAGTCGACCAATGCTCTCGTAATCGGCGTCTATCGTCTCGATCGTCGCCTCGGCGTCGCGAACGGCGTCACCAACGAGCTCCTCCAACCAGCGTTTCTTCTCCGTTCCCTTCACGTAAACTAGCCTGGACGTTTCGCTCGTCGTCAGACCGTCGCAAACGGCGCGTCGAATGATGTTTCGCGCACGATCGTAATCCACGTCTCCGTCCTTCCACTCGAGCCCGTGATGATTCGCGGTCAACCAACACACCCGAGCCTTTTCGGTTTTCGTCAGAAGATCCCAGGCTAGTGGCGCGGTGAAAACGTGATGCGTCAACGTTCGTCCGTCTCGTAGCACGGCTACCTCCTTCACCAGGAATTTGTCGCGAACGGTGAATCCTTGAAGGTCGACGAAAACGGGCGGCGCGTACGACATCGTGCGTTATCCAATTGTTTTTTTGACATTGTTCTCCCGGGACGGGATCTTATATACCGCTCCTCACGCCATTTTATTTTTTCCCTCTTTCCTCGTTACTACCACTACGCAATACTTATTCTCGGCACTTACGTTACACAATTTTCCGCAGAATATTAGTCAGGGGGCTGTACTCGATGATGCGATCGTGAATAATCAGACAGTACGCCGTTGTGTTAGCCGGAACGTTTTCCTTGCATTCGAATTCTATACGAACGTCTACCGTGGCGCTCTTTATCGCCTCGTTTTGACGAGAGCAATCGATCACCACGAATGGACCGTAATTCATAAAATCTACTACATTTAGATAGGCCTCGTCGACGTCGCGTCCGTAGTATACCTTTTGAAATTTCGCAAACATGTCGTACAGTACCGCAATTTTGTATTGCTTCATATCTAAATTCATGTCATCGTAGGGATAAAAATCCGAATTCAGGTAGAGTTTTACGTTAGTGAGATTGCAATGATCGAATACAGATACGTCTTTCGGAAGAATGTTTCTTCTCTCGGTCTGCAAAGCGAAGATAACGTATCGCGGTTTTTCCACTTGCGCCGCTGTCTTGACGGCCCACGAGTGTTTAGTAGTGCTCTGCAATAGAGGAAATTCATACAGGTCCCACGAACGAAATCCAACGCTTAGGAATCGACCGCTCTCCAGCGTTCGTAATAGCGATAATTTGTTAACGTCGTTCAACATCACGTGAGGCATTCGCCATTGAACCTTAGACAGAACGACTTTAGGCTCGATGGAAGTATCTTCCGCCACGATGCAATTGTTGTCGTTGCGCGCGCGTATTAAGATAAGTTCGTGTCGCGCGTTTATCACTATGCGTTGATAATCCTCGCAAAAACCCAGGAGTATCTTTAAAGGAACTGAAAAATTGAAAAAACCGTCCGCGGAAACTACCGGTCTGCCCCATCCGGCGTTCTGTAATACATCCTTATCTCTCGACGTTAAAGTTACGTAATTCTTGATCGTGCTGGTCGTTTCCACGTTTCTGTTTCTGTCGATCTCGGGTGACCTCCTTTTGGACACGTAACGATTGGACACCGCTCGATTGGACACGCACGATTGGACACGCACGATTGGACACGGCTCGATTGGACACCGCACGATTGGACACCACACGATTGGACACCGCACGATTGGACACCGCACGATTGGACACCGCATTATTGGACACCGCACGATTGGACACCGCATTATTGGACACCGCACGATTGGACACCGCATTATTGGACACCGCATTATTGGACACCGCACGATTGGACACAGCACGATTGGACACCGCATTATTGGACACCGCAGTCTTCTAGTGAATAACATTTATATATCATATGACAGATTATCTAAGCTTAGAAATATCTGGCAGAAAAAAGCTTCGATTTGCCAGAAAAAAAATTGAATTTTAAATATCTATATACGTATTTTTAGGAGCATCTCGTTTTGCGTGGAAAGTTTCAAACGGGAGTATCCCGTTTGGACACGTAACGATTAGACACCGCTCGATTGGACACGCACGATTGGACACGCACGATTGGACACCGCACGATTGGACACCGCACGATTGGACACCGCATTATTGGACACTGCACGATTGGACACCGCACGATTGGACACCGCATTATTGGACACCGCACGATTGGACACCGCATTATTGGACACCGCATTATTGGACACCGTACAATTGGACACACACACATTTACGTGTGTGTATGCAGATTTCTAATACAGTTTGCATGGGTTAGCGACTTGGACGGGGTGGGTGCGGGAGGGGGGGCCGAAGGCCCCCCTTGCACCCCCCCGTGTGTGTGTGTGTGTGCGTGCGAGCATTTTCTGCACCACATAGGTTTGAAACTTTCCACGCAAAACGAGATGCTCCTAAAAATACGTATATAGATATTTAAAATTCAATTTTTTTTCTGGCAAATCGAAGCTTTTTTCTGCCAGATATTTCTAAGCTTAGATAATCTGTCATATGATATATAAATGTTATTCACTAGAAGACTGCGGTGTCCAATAATGCGGTGTCCAATCGTGCTGTGTCCAATCGTGCGGTGTCCAATAATGCGGTGTCCAATCGTGCGGTGTCCAATAATGCGGTGTCCAATCGTGCGGTGTCCAATAATGCGGTGTCCAATCGTGCGGTGTCCAATCGTGCGGTGTCCAATCGTGTGGTGTCCAATCGTGCGGTGTCCAATCGTGCGGTGTCCAATCGTGCGGTGTCCAATCGTGTGGTGTCCAATCGTGCGGTGTCCAATCGAGCCGTGTCCAATCGTGCGTGTCCAATCGTGCGTGTCCAATCGAGCGGTGTCCAATCGTTACGTGTCCAAAAGGAGGTCACCCGTTTCAAACCTATGTGGTGCAGAAAATGCTCGCACGCACACACACACACACACACACACACACGGGGGGGTGCAAGGGGGGCCTTCGGCCCCCCCTCCCGCACCCACCCCGTCCAAGTCGCTAACCCATGCAAACTGTATTAGAAATCTGCATACACACACGTAAATGTGTGTGTGTGTCCAATTGTACGGTGTCCAATAATGCGGTGTCCAATAATGCGGTGTCCAATAATGCGGTGTCCAATCGTGCGGTGTCCAATAATGCGGTGTCCAATAATGCGGTGTCCAATCGTGCGGTGTCCAATCGTGCGGTGTCCAATAATGCAGTGTCCAATCGTGCGGTGTCCAATCGTGCGGTGTCCAATCGTGCGGTGTCCAATCGTGCGTGTCCAATCGTGCGTGTCCAATAGAGCGGTGTCCAATCGTTACGTGTCCAAACGGGATACTCCCGTCGATCTCCACACCGTTTAACTCGTAACGAATTTCGTCGAACATAAAAGCGACACAATTGCTCGTCTCGACTTACGCTTATCGTCCGTAAATATCCCCTCGACGTAGAGAAAGCTCTCGCACGGCAGAGTGTACAGGTCCTGTTGTTGAATAGGTATACGTATCTCGTCGCTGTATCCCAACGTCGCGTTGGCGTACGGATTGTACGTGTGAGTCTCGATCCTGACGATACGCTCGTCGAAAATCGGCTCACCACCGATGTCGAGTATGTCAATCGTCATGATCGGTGTCTCTCACTATAAAACCTAAAGAGCGAAGAAACGCGACATTCGCCGCGCTCAATATTCCGCGCTGTTGCGTTACCTCACCTCCTCCTCTCCTCGACGCGAACAAATCGATATTTTTTTTCACTCGCGATTCACCGACAACGAGCATGTTTAATCATGTCTACGTTTTCTCACGTGTAACCTGATCGTTATCTCCTCGCCTCGAAAATCAACGGAACGACCGTCTTGATCCACCATTCGCAGCGTAATAATCGTAACGCTCCGCGCGACAACCGGAAGGTAAATGATATGCGTAGGCGTTTCCGATATTTTATATCCTGATGGGACGTTCGGGGTGAACTCGTGTATCGTATGAACCGGCCTGTCGTTGCTATATGCTCCCGCGGTGACGTTACATTCCACGCGTATAACGTTGACGCTCATAATATTCGTCGGTTCGTCGGACACGTGCCATTTATTCGGTTCCAGTACGCGTCCCGCCGAAAAACCCAACAGAGATCCGATATTATTCGGCGAGGTGAAATCAATTCGATACGGACACTTTATTTCGGTTTTCATCGTGTTCTCGTTGGCGCGAAGAACGATCGTTTTGTTCGCATCGTAATCGACATCGTTGTCGTACACGCAATAGGCGTTATCCGCGACGCAATTCTCTCTCGTCTCGTCGTGTAACGCAGCCCTGAGATATCGTTCGATGGCGTTCAGCTCGTAGGATCCCTCGATCACGTCGTTGTTGTCGCCATAGTAGAATTTATTGTTTTGCGAATGAACGTTGGGTATCGTGTTGTAACTTTCAAAATGGGCGAGGCCCAACTCGTACTCGCCGTCGCTGAGATCGAGAGCGGGAAAGTAGTCGGCAACGAAAACGTTGTTTACGCCGGACAACGTGAGCGTCATCATCGACATGACGATCGATTTTTTTTGGGACCCAAAAAAATAATGTATTTTTTTTTTCCAATCCAAACCGCGAAGAAACCGCAAACACAACTGACCGCAAATGCTCTGTTCGTACGTCTGATAAGACCGAGGATTATACGTCACGTCGACGTTATCGCCGAGATACTGCACGAGTTCTCGCGGAGGTCGAAGATTTCCGAAACTATCAAAATAAACGGCTCTGCCTCCTCTTCTCGCGTAAGCGACCCAATGCGTTCCGGGACCTTCCGCGTCGTCGAGATTCACGATACCGCACTCCGCGCGTCGCATTCTCGCCGGCAAATCGTCGCGCGTGAACACTCCTCGGAAATGCGGAATTCGCGCGCGTCTCGCCGCTCGCGTCAATTGCTCGCTCGTCGTGACGTCGGATACGGGTAAATGGTCTAGCGGGAGCGTTTTTTTTTTCCTCTCTTTCGCCGCCCGGTCGATATCGCACCTCCGAGTTTCTTATACGGCGCGAGATACAATCCGTGGCCCTCTATCGCGCGATTGTGACGTTGCAGCTCCTCCAATTGACGACGAGCGGCCTTCCGATCGTTTACGGCTTTCGCCACACCGGCCGCTCCACCGATTAAGGAACCAAGTGCTCCTAGTACCGGTAGAAGCGGTAACAAGCTTCCGCGTTTCGCTATCGGTAGCACTCTCCTCCTCCTCCTTCTCGATACCTTCCTTTTCGTCGTCCTTCTCCTCAGGCCCATTCCGAGTTTTGTCTTTGCTTTCATAGCCGCCCATACGGCGGTCGCTACGGCTCTCTCGCCGAGGGTCGCGTCACTCGCCGCGATACGCTCACGCGCCCTGTCCGCGAGAATTCGATCGGCCGCGTGACGTTCCGCTAGATCGTTACTTCGCGAATACGCTATATCGTGTTCGCGGCACGCCGCGTCTAGCGGATTTACACCTCTGTCGCCGCGTAGCAGTCGTTTGGCGAGACGAGTACCGGGTCCGCAGAACTGATAGCCGGGAACGTGCAACTCGAAGGGAAGCGCGTTTATCGCGCTGTTCAACAACCCGCCGCCGCGTCTTCGGATGGCGTCGACGACTGCTGGCATACGGCGCAATGTCTGATCTGCGGTGCCGGGCCGTCGATGTGCGTTCTCTGCCAAGGCTGATTATAATGCTCCAAACATCTGCGACAGCTTCGCACCTCGGGATCGGCTCTCAGGTGTTCGGGCAACCTGTCCCACAGTATTTCGATGTACTCGTCGAAATATCGCAGTAGAATCGTCTTCGGAATGAACGATAGCACCTCGGCGGACCACTCAAAAATGTCACGCTTGTCCGACAGTATTAGAAACATCGTTACGACTGCGCGAGGGGAAAGAATCGATCGCGTATAAATAGCGCGAACTAGCGCGCAAGCGCGCATACGCGTAGAGATGAAATTCGTGCGACAATCGCCGACGATAAGAGTTTTCGATCTCGATCGCAAAACAGCCGGATCGAACGCGACCGCAGGAACGACGACGCGGAGACACGGCTCGCTGTTACCGGACGCGATACGTTGCATCATCTGCGGTCCGTCGAGCTGCGGTAAGACGAATCTATTGATAAGCTTACTGGAGAGCCCGCACGGTTTACGCTTCGAGAACGTATACGTCTATTCGAAATCTCTGCAACAACCGAAATATCGTTATCTCGCGCGACTCTTCCAGCCGATGTGGGACGAGATCGGTTATCACGCGTTTCGCGAGAATCACGACGTCGTACCGCGCACGGAGGCGCTTCCCGACTCGATATTCGTATTCGATGACGTAGCCTGCGACAATCAGAACACGATCAGAGAGTACTTTTCCATGGGTCGACATTCGAACGTCGATTGTTTTTATCTCTGTCAGACGTACGCCAAGATACCGAAATACCTGATACGGGACAACGCGAACCTCTTGGTTTTGTTTCGACAGGACGACACCAACCTTAGGCACGTGTACAACGATCACGTGAACACCGACATGTCGTACAAGGATTTTTGCGCGTTGTGTCGAGAGTGTTGGCAGCGAAGGTACGGTTTCGTGGTGATCGACAAGGACAGCGCGTTGAGAAACGGTAGATACAGACGAGGATTTAACGACTTCGCGGTGTGGTGAAACGTTCAGAGCGATGAGTAACGTCCTCGAGGAACGCGAGAGAACGGCGAGGGAAATCGCCAAGACGCGCGCGACGATCCGTAGGAAGCACCGGGCGTTGAAAATCGGAAAGCTGGAGGAGGAAATTTCGCTGGAGAAACGCTTCAAACCGATCGTCGAACCTTTGAAGCGCATAGTCGAACACACCGCCAAATCGTCAAACGATACTATAGGTAAGAGGGAACGCGAGGGGGGGTGACGTCTACGACGACGACGACGACGTCTTCGAGGAGGTAGCCCCGACGAGAAAATCACCCGTGTCTAAGAGAAAACGAACATTGGCCTCGCCCACGATCGCCTCCACGCTGTTAGGAAAGGTGACGTTATACCCGCGCGAGGAACAGACGGAGGACGCGCCAGCTTCCGCGCTCGAAACCTCGATCAGAGACACTCTGCAAACGCCGTACGGTCGCGAGTCCCTGCACAGTCGATTGGGACCGTTGGGACAAAGGTACGTGGGTGATCTTCTAAGTGGAGAGAGTAAAACTAAAAATGATTACGTATACGGGGTATACCTCACCGAGGAAGGTACTAAACTCGGCAACAAACCATTCGACGTGGGAGATGACGACGCGATTATAATAGGCGATACGAGATACGTCGGTACGCCCGGCTTATACGAATTGATCTTCAAGAGAATTCCCGATGACGCCGTCTACACGAGAAACGATTTAAAAACGTACAAGAGTATACTGCTGACGACGAACGCTCATAGACGCGGTCGTAGCGCGAGTATGCCGATCATGGGTAACAAGGGCTACAAGTACACCGCGATTATCGGACCACTTATACGCGGTGATAAGAGGACGACGACGACGACGGGTGCTGGCGTACTCGACGTTCCATCCGGCATGCGAGTAACCGACCATCGTGTCGATTACGTTCACTGGGACGATCCCAACGAATTGGTCGATCGTCTTCGATTACTCGACGCTTCTCGTCGCGCCGGCAACAACGCTCACGACAACGAGATCCTGTCGATAATCGAGGAGCTGCGCGAGGCGGGACTAATTATAAATTGAATCGTCGGCCACGGTAGCGGTACAGTCCGAACGCGACGACGACGACGAGATGACGTCCGTGAATAAATTTGGCATGTCTCTGACGGGAAGACGCGACAACGAGATAATCGCTACGCGTTCGTCGATCGAATCTCTGAGGCGCTACGTGCACAACAACGCGTTGCGTATGAACGGGGACAATTACGACGCGAACGAACGTAAGATACAACGATTGGAATCCCCGGTTGACAGCGCGGACGCGACAAATAAGGGCTACGTCGATCTCAATCTACAAAAAACGGTCAAGGACATACGGGAGTTAAAGGAAATCACCGAGAATAATAGCTCGACGTTGGACTCGCTCGGAAAAAAGATCCAGGACCTGCAAAGTTTATTCGACAGAAGCCTCGCTCAAATCGTCTCTAACAGATTGAGCTTGGAAACCTTTCAAGGCGAGTTACGGAAATTAAAGGAGTTGATCGATAAAAACGTGAAAGAACACGAGGATATGTTGCAGAAGTTGCAGGAAACGCTCGAGGTAAAGGTAAACGATCTCAACGTAAGGTATGAAAATAACATACGAGAATCGAAAGATGCGTTTTCGCGGAATATTGAGAAATTAGAAAAGGAATTGCACGACCTACCGACAGCGTATGAAAAGAAGTTAAACGATCTCGACACGAAATACGAAACGCAGATTATATGGAATTTGCAAAACACGATCGAGAGTAGCCTGAAGGATCTGTTTGATTTAAAAAAAGAGACGAACGCGCAGGGAGAAAACCTGCGCGGTTTGCGGAGCATTGTGAGAGATGTGATTGCTGCGTTGGAGATTGATATTCACGACATCGCCAACAAACATTCAAATCATAATCAACTGCAGCACCTTCGGTATCTGTTGCAATGAGCGCCGAGAAACGAAGACTCGTGAACGAACTGCACGCACCAGCCCGTAAAAACTTTCCACGACGTCGAGTAGTGGTACGCGGATACGACGATCTATGGCAGGCCGACGTGGTAGAGATGCGTCCCTACGCGCGAAACAACAAAGGACATAATTACATTTTGACGGTTATCGACGTTCTGAGCAAATACGCGTGGGCGTTGCCGCTCAAAACTAAAAACGGAAAAGAGGTTGCCTCGGCACTATCGAAGATATTTCGCGGGGACGCGCGACATCCGAAAAATTTACAAACGGACGAGGGAAAGGAGTTTTACAACGCTAATGTGCGTCATATTCTCGACGAGTATCGCGTGAATCATTACTCGACGTATTCGGTAATGAAAGCGTCCGTAGTCGAGAGATTTAATCGCACGCTGAAAAACGACATGTGGAAAATGTTTACGCTCAACGGATCTTACGTATGGATCGACGCGCTACCAAAGCTAGTGTCGTCCTACAATCGTCGAAGGCATCGAACGATCGGCATGCAGCCAGCGAACGTGACACCGAGCGTCGCCGAGAGGCTCCTGTCCACGGTATACAGTCGCGCGAAGATCGCCGTTCCGGCGAAATTCAGAATCGGCGAGCCCGTGCGCGTCAGCAAATTTAAAACGATATTTGAAAAAGGTTATACGCCGAATTGAAACACGGAGGTATTTCGCGTAGCCGAGATACGTCAAACGAATCCAGTGACCTACCTCCTTAAGGATTATCGTGGCGAACCGATAGCCGGAGGATTCTACGAGCAGGAGTTGCAGCGAGTCGCCGATCCCGACGTTTATCTAGTCGAAAAGATTCTACGCAAAAAGGGCGACGAGGTTTTGGTAAAGTGGCTAGGAATGGATAAGTCGCACAATTCGTGGATTAAAAAAACAGATGTGGTGTAACAACGTTTTATTATATTCGTATATAACATAATGTATATATATATATTCAAATATATATAATACCATTTCAATGTATGTGTTATTATTATTATTGAGACACCCTATAATGTCCCCACGGCAGAGTTTCCGTCGAATCGGGCGGGATGTACCGCTTGTCGTCGTACGGACTAAGAGCGATTTTCATTTCGGAAAACGTGTACACCTCGTGCAGCCTGGATCGCACGCTCGACTGACGACGCGTCATTTCTATATCGTTTCGTAGGCATCGCGTGAAATCGTCGAACGTAATCGTTCTCTCCACCACATTTTTCTTCACACCCTTAATTTTCTTCGTGTTCCTCCCCCCCAAAACTCTCGTGGCGTACATCTTCGCCCTCAAACCCACAAATTCCGTCATAATAGCGCCGCAGTTCTCGTCCTTCATCAAACCCGGTACACTCTTATTCACCAACGGCATGGCGTACGGATTATTTTCCGGAAAGTTGCTCGTGTCGAATCGATCGATAAAACGTTTCATATCCTCGTACGCATCGTAACATTCGATGAAATATATCAAGCTGTCCGTGTCCGTATACATGATTTTACACTTGTCTCGATACAAGGGCAACATATAATCGTAATGAAATTCGTATAAGCGCGTTTTGGCTATTTCTAAAATAGCCATGCCAACGTACAACGGTTTGTTCATCGTCACTTCTAAGCGACGCAATTCAATAGCCATCAGATCCTCAGCGAAGATGCTTCTACTGTGGAAGTTCGGCTTGGCGATTAGCGCCTCCGCTCCGTGTCTACCATCCCAGCTCGTCACGAGACGCACGTCCACACGATCGCGCACATTTTCCATTGTCTTTCCGAAAACCGCGTTATTCATCAGCTTATACATATTTCTCTCGAACTCGTTTGTCGCCCCAATCCTAAATCTCGTATTCAATTCTATATAACCGCAAAGCCATGGAAATTGCGCGAATCGTAACACGCGATGAATTCTCGTTAAGCGCAATCCGTGTCGCAGACATTGTTGTAGGTTGCGATAATGTATGACATAATGCGACTTATCGTGAAGCGTGGCCAGAAGCTTGACGTTCCGCCTATCGGGAGGCGTGGCGCGCAAGGGACAAAATGGAAGATCCGCGTGAGCGTCGTGCAGCTCGTGCGGATACGCGAGATCTACCTCGAGAATGTAACCGAAATAAGAATCCGCGGAAACCGACATTACGTCGAAATTGGCGATATCGTCGAGCCACTGGAAACACGAGTATGGTAACGGTTGGCACATCGCCCAACCGTACAAATTATTTACGTCGTAATACATGAGAAACGACGACGGTTGCGACGAATCGTAACACGGCAGATATCTGTTATTAGCACGCGCGTATCTATTCGAACACTGACTAAGACCGCCGCGCCACGCTCCACGAACAACACCATGTCGATATCGGTTAGAAGTTCGAAACAAACACCCGTGTATTTCAACATCGCGTCCCACGTATAGCCGGGTAACGTGTAATAATGAGCCGGATCCAAACCGTAACTCTCTATGCTGTTTTCGCGAAACTTTTCAAAGACATCCGCCAGTAGTAGCACGTCCGTTTTCAAATACAGATCGCTGTATTCGCCTAGATTTCGAATATTAAACCGTTCCCAAACCATAACGGCGTGCTTGTGATCGTCTTCGGACACCTCCTCTCCGGTTAACGAGCTGTAAAAAGCCTCCCGCGACGGTAACTCCGTGTCGTTCAACCTATCGACGCTGTCGAGATATTCGTACGGAAACACGCCTTTGCGCGTGAGCAATTCAAAATCCTCGTCATCCAAATCGGAAAACATCGATCGCGTTATCCGCAAGTCGTCGCGATCTAGGTACGACACCAATTTGCCGAGACTTTCATTTAAAAATTTATACGAATCCACGAATCGTAATTTTACGCAGTTATGCCATTTTTTCTCTCTCGTAGAACTTACATTCTTCGTGAAAGAAATATACGTCTCTTTGTTTAACGGTAACAGATCAACTCTACCCTCGTATTCATTTGCGATTTCTTTAATTATAAAATGCGCGTCGTATCCAGATAAATTGTGAAAGAACACCGGAATCACAAAGAAATTGTGGTAATTTAAATTACAATACGAATGCGCCGCACCCCTATAACGTCCGGTGATATGACAATGATCGCGCACACGTACATCCGTCGTCAGGAATATTTTGCCACATATGTGACAAAACGTCGAGTCCGAAAAATCACGCGTCTCCTCTCTCATCAGTTCCATCATGGGGGCGACCGCGCCATCTTTCGCGCGATGCGCTAGAGAATTCAATTCTTTCGCGAACCACGAAACACAGTCCTGACCGCGATGCGATATATACATCGATGACGATTCATCGCCTAACGTGCACCTGACATAATAACCGACGCTAAACGCTCTGTGACGTTGATAACCGAATCCGTTTTCCGTTGTCATAAAACCTTCCCCCTCGTCCTTCTTTTCCAAAAGACATTCCAAATCCGCATATACCACGTACGGGAGTCGCTCCTTTCGATCGTAGTTGCGAAACGAAAGCCATTTATCCTCCTCTTTGGGAAGAACAATCGCGCACTCGTTCATCCTTTCGCAGTCCACGGTATGCTCGGATAATTTCTCGATCGAATAAAAATAATGCAGACATCTGAAATTGCAATTGGTTGTTAATTATTACAGGTAAACTAGAAGAAAATAACAATGCACCTACCGATCGCATATAAACTTTTTGGTTTTGGTCTTGTTTATCTCGTTCGAGAGCAATCGCGAGAGCTGGCTTATCCAAACGTAATGACCCACCGTATCGTTGCGTCGTGCATCCGATATGTATAACAGGTTTACGTAAACGTTTCTCTTGTTAGCCATAAGACGTAGAGGAACGATCTTTTTTTTTTCACGTTCCTTAAACATAAACACATTAATGGATATATTGTTCAAACGTTCAAATTTAGTAATATCTCGCAGAGCAACCGGAAATTCTATTCCATCGAACTTTAAGTACGTTCGATAATCGGGATACGAACTGATCCTCTCTCTATTCTCCTCAACGGGATACATCGCGGCGATAACAGCCCACGCGAAACACGCGTTATCGTTCGACCGCACATTCACCACCACTTTCTTACGTCTCACGTACAACGGTATGTCGCACCAGCATCCCGCCTGCATGGGATCGCATTTGTTGACGTTCACATTCAGGTTCAATATACGCGACAGCGCCCATCCGCTATCGCGCTCCTGAAACTCCTCCAGTGACGTAAGGATAGCACGAATCACGAATCTTTCGTACCACTCGCGCAAATCGGTCAAAACGAACAGCTGTTCATTCGCGGTTGTGATACTTTTAACAGCGCTCTTATCTTTAGCGATGAATTTTCCGTTAAACACAGTATTAACCTTCAGACACGAATATCTATCCAACTGTTCGCGCACCTTCTCAATCACCATATCTCTCGAGTCCTTGAGAAATTCGCTTGGTTCGATATAACGCGAATTGATGACCGCGCCCGTTCACGCGGTTGTCAAAGGCGGTCTCAATTTCGGACCAAATCAATCCCGATCTGTCGCCAAGGCCGGCACCGGCACAGGCAAAACGGTATCGCAACTCGTTCCTTATTCCCTCCAAACTCAAAATACGGGACACGAGAGAATTTACCGTTCCAGTTCTCAAGGGACGACGTTGGCATTTCTCTCTCAACGCGCTTGAACACTCCTCGCATCGACGCTCCCACATAAGATAACTCTCCTCGTCGACGATATTGGTCGCGTTCGTAAAAAGATCGTCCACCCACAGGCGGTCGACCTCCTCGTCGACGACATCGCCCGCGTTCTCGATAAGCGCGTTCAGCCAGGAGAGATCGACTGCCGCGTCCGTAGGCATATTTTCAACGGCGTCACTCATGATTATTGCCTAGAGATCCACATAGTAGAACCCTCGTTGTCGACCGGTAATTTAAATTCCACCCGTTGATTCGCGCGTCTAGCCTCTTCGATATACATAGGCGCGATCCGATCCGTGACGAAATAAAGCGTCTTGTAGCGAATACTCGATGGTATACCGGACAGATATCGCCTTCCACGATCACTCACAGCCATTAGCGTCTTTATCCACAGATCCTCTCGCGCAAAAACAGTTCCAATCGCTCTTCGTAGATGATACGTTCCCAAATGCCATCGCTTATCCTCCTTCCTCACGGTCCAACGATTGCGCTCCTCGCTTACGGTAGAGGTAGATGACATTGACTCGTCGCAATAAAGAACTTCCTCGTTTTCAATTTCCACCGATAATCGTTTCTCCATGCAACACAAACGTTACGTTCACCATCGCAATCTCGATAGTCTTTTTATGACAAAAACGTCTATCGACGCGCTCTTATATACCCTACTAAAACGGAAAAAAATTGAGCAATAGAAATATTATTACTCGATGACAAAACTATATTGCGCAGATTGCGGGAAAAAAATAGCACGGTCTCGACCAATTAGAATTTGCCGAGTAAAGACCGGCGAGATGAATCGCCCGTCTCGCCCGAATCCGTGCAGTTTCTCCGAGGATGCGCCTTTCCGCTCGGATTACGCATCGGCGAAAAATAATAAAGATCGCTCTCGCTCCAAAATGCGTTTCGACACACATTCCTCCCGCCTATCCCCCCCGCGATCCTCCGCAGAGCTCTCGACCAATTACGATCTGCCGAGTAAACCACGACGAGATGAATCGCTCGATCCGCACGGTATCTCAAGGGATGCCTCCTTCCGCTACGATTACGCATCGCCGAATAAATAACTCGCTATACATACTATTATTTTTCTATTATACTTTTCATTTATGAACATACAAATTAATAAACATTTAGTCACGCCAACGAGCGAACAAATAAACGATTCGCTATGCGTTTATGCGATAAACATCTTTTTTCAACCAAAAACAAAAATTACGAACAAAGAAAAATAAGGCGCCAAAAATTAGGCGCGAAATAATACACATTCATTCGCGCCAACGAACGTCTTTCCACAGCGTCCAAATTACTGATCGCTATGCGCTCCATTCTGCGCGATACGATAAACTAGCGCCAAAAACTAAATAGGCGCTGTCCCCATGATCCCCTCGACAACGAACGCCGGCTACGTAATACACTTCCTGTTTACGCCGAAGACCGTGCCCACTTACGTCTCCGACCGTACGGTCTCACCCGCGAACACCCTTCTCAACCGGCACACATACCCCCACTCCTACACCCCCCCTCGTTTGACACCCCTTTTACTTTCCCCCCCCCCTGAACCCCTCAGAGCACCCGGGTGCGACCGTATGCGAGTCCGCTCAGCGTGACGTTTCCTCGGCCCCCCACCACTTTTCCCCCCTCATTTCCCATTTGATTTGCCTTCACCCCCCATTCCCCTCAGGCGATCTGATCGTTAAACCCGCATAGATTAACTACTAGTGTCGAAACGCTTAGCCTCGCGGAAGCCACCGACATCCATAGTCACTGGCCTCTAAAAATCGCGCTAAGCCAGCAAGTCATCCGGCTATATATGTCAGTACGCGCAGTGACCGGGCGGAGAGTAACTTAACAACGTCCGAGCTACGTCAGTTTACTACACGCTCATCGCGAGTGTCACCTAACACCGTACGCGCAGCACAACTGATTGTAAACCGGAGACAAGAATAAAGACCGAAAGCAGAACAAGCAAGAAACCGTCTTTTCAAACGACCTACGAGCCAATCCTCTCCCCTTCAGGTCCTAACTTCTAAGGCAGGCAAACCCATAGAACTTATACTAATGGAAGAAGAAAAGAACTCGTACAAGTGTGTCCAAGAAGTGAGACAGAAAACTACTTCTGTCTTATACTTACAAATACGGCCGCTCATGCGTGGCCTCATTATGAGGAAAAGTTATGAAATGTGACAGAAAACTAGTTCTGTCTCATTTCATGTCAAGTCATGTTCTACCTATCCTTGTCGTACAGTAATAATATTAGGACAGGCTTCATCAACTTCGGCTCCGGAGACGCAGTGAGACTCTTTTCCCCCACTCTCAAACGCTAATACTCCCTCTACATCGGTAGAAGACGCGTGCTAACAATAAAGCGCTTAACGATACTTTGTGTCTCCTAGCCTGGAGGGGGAAGCATTGCGTCTCCGGAGCCGAAGTTGATGAAGTCTGTCCTAATATTATCACTTAATAATATTAAGCCTGTCCTACAAGAATTTCTAATTTACTTATTTTCACGAAAAATAATACAAATTTTGATAAATCTGGACGCCATATTGGATCGGCCATTTTGAATTTCACACTTTTAACATAAGATTTTTCTTCAGCGACACCCAGTAAACATTTTACTTTCTAAAACTTTCCACTTATTCTACCTGATATATCAAATATAGTTTTTACCTTTAAAGGGTAGTTTTCACTCCTCAGAGTGAACCTTGGCCGATAAAAAAAATACGTGTAAAATATTTTTCATAGTTCTACAAATGTGTAAAGTTTCATTAAAATCGGAGAGTGATACTTCCGTAGGTTTACTTGTAAGTGTTCTCTTTTAATTAAAAAAGTAATTACAACTCTTTTAAATAATCGTTACTACTGAGGTGTAATGAAAAAGCTTTGCAACAGAATTCGACAGATTCAATCAGAACGGGAGGAAAGGGGGCAGAAAAAACTTTTCCTATCACATGACAACGCATCTACTCATTCTGTTCTACAGGTGTTAGCTCAAAAACAAACTGTATTCCAGCACTCTCCCCCTCCCCCCAATATTCAGCAGATTTATATCCCTGTGATTCACTTTTTCACAACTCAAGCTAAAAATAAAAGATAAACGCTACGACATTAAAGATATTAAGACAAATAAGACACGCAAATTGAAGATTTCGTCAAAACAATTTACAAATACACTGGTGCAAAAAAAAAAGATGGGACAAAAATTTTGACCGAATTTTTAGACAATCTTCAAAGTGACGTAACTTTGCGAAAAATCATCTACTTTAAGAAACCTTAAACAAAAGTTTGACTTGTTAAGTGTAACTCTTTTATATTGTCTAAAAATCAAACATGTTTTCTTTTATTGAAAAAAAAGTTTATTATCATTTTTCATAAGTTTCTCGTTAAAATCTTGTTAATATTATATTAATCCAAATTCTCAAAGCTCATTCTTTTCTAAGCAGTTAAAAAACATGTCGATACGATGTTTCTTGTTGATTACACACGAATTTGAAATTTGCACTGTATTTTAGGGTATTTTAGTAAATAAATACTGTATTTGTTGGATACCATGAAATGGTATCAATATGGTACTGCACATTGATTTTATCCGTGTTTAACTCATTCATACCGTCATCAGAGTGACCCAATTTACATCACGTAGAGGTTGACGATCGGATTATATGAAAAAAGCCGATTTTTTAAATAAAATTTAAATTTTTATTTTTTTATGTATGTGTATGTGTATATGTATGTTTATGTGTATGTTTATGTGTATATTTATGTGCGGGTTTGTAAATATAGATAAATGTGTATGTTTGTATACATGTCTATTTGCATGTGTTTGTTTAATAGTGAGTGTTTCTTCCTCGTTGTTTAATGATCTATTGCAAACGTTCTTCCATGTTGATGCATGCTTGGATTTTCCGTTGCGGTATTTCATTCCAAATTTGCACCAGCAGTTCTGACAAAGCCTGGAAATTAGTTGGTGGTCTCTCTAGATCTCTGAGCCGTCGTTTCATTAAATCTTAGATATCTCAATAGGATTAAGTTCTAAGCTCATAAGAGGATAAGACAGAACAGTAATCCTGTTTTCTCGGAGGAATTGTTGGGTAATTATTGCAATGTAAGGACGAGCATTATCGTGCATAAATACGAAATTTCGTTTAATGCAACGTCTCACTGGCAGTACATGCGGTCTCAAAACTTCATTAATGTAGCGTACTGCTGTCACTCTTGGTGGTGGTTCGATGACCAATTCAGTGCGCCTATTGTACCAGATTCCATCCCATACCATAACAAAACCACCGTTAAATGCATTAACGAGTTGTACGCAGGAACGGTCGCAAAGACGACGCCATACATAAACACGTCTATCATAATTAAACAAGCAAAACCTCAACTTATGAGTAAATAAAACATTGCAACACTGCCTTTGAGTCCAATTTTGATATGTTTTAGCATAATAAAGACGAGCTTGATGGTGTTGTTGGATTAGCGCTAAGGCTCGAACTCTGCTGCGTGAATGCAGACCTGCCTCGTGTAAACAATTTCTGATAATTACGTCAGAAATTCTTCTTCCAAGGTTTAATCCATCAAGGATTTGACGTGCACTTTGAGCAGGTTTTCGCACAGTAGCATGGATGATTTGACGGTCTTCTCTAGGCGTAGTGATTCGCCTCCGACCAGAATCTTTACGACGATCAAATCTTCGTCTTTCTTGGAAATTTCTCCGAGCACGGGAAACCATACAGCAAGAAATTTACATTCTTTTCAAAACACAACACACCATATTTCCTTCTTGTAGAAGAGCAACAATTTGCGCATGTTAAATTTCAGTTAAATGCTGCGGCATTTTTTATTCAAAATCAAAACGTTTCAAATTGCAAATCTGATTTTCAGTAAATATAATCCTGCATATAAAGTTTTTTAAAAAAAAAGAACATTTGCAGTTTGTTAATCAAAAATTCATGTCTTGATTTTTAGCATGTGATTATTTTAAAATCTGTATTTTGAATATATAAAAACGGTCATCAATTTACTGTAAAAAACAGTTTACTCTTACATAGTAAATTTTTTTAATTCAGTTACTGGCAATCTAAATATTGTAATTGATTTCCTAGATGCCGCTACATCTGGGGAGGGTTCACTGTATGGCCCTGAAGTGGATGACTCCAGTGTAAGTTTGAAAAAAAGTTATCTACGTTTTAACCGAATGTCAAACTTTAAACGCGTTTTTCTCGAAACCAAGTTTTCAAAACGCGTGCCAAAAATATCTCGAAAACGGCTGGACCAATTTACTTGAAATTTGGAGGGCTTAATTTACACAAAAAAAAGACAGTCTTTATCGTAGCAGTTTTTTTTTAGCTTTTACTTTTTTTTAAGTTAAAAAAACGACCGATTTTTATCCTAAAAAGTCGCTTTTTTGTTTAAACGGCCGCCATTTTGCCAAAAATCGATATTTTTAAAATCGGCTACGATAAAGACTAGATAATATCATTCAGTTTAAGAAAATTCTAGGCTGGTCTGTTTCAGATAAGTTCTGTACGAGCTGCAATTGACACCGCAAAGCACCTTTTTTCAACAAGGTCTCTTGCGACGAGGACAATATCTCCGCCATTTTTAAATATTTTCAGTTCAAATTTATTCTGAAACATGTTCTAAGAATGTATTTTAAAGTAAAGAAAACTAGGATTAATTACATACATTAGGTTTCAAAAAAAAAAAAAAAATCGAGAAAAAGGCCTTGAAAAGAAAAAATTACTTGACTTAAGTAATTGGCTTTCTAAAAATCAACGATTTTCTTTTTTTTGTATAACGAATAAGATTTGAACAAAAGTACACATACATATACATACATGTACATCCACACATACACTCAAACATTTACATAAAGTCTAGTGCAAACACTGATTTGAGCAGGCTGCTAAAATGGTGAACCTTTTGTTGACTTCAATAAAATTGGCGCGTCAGCTATTTGCTATATTCAGATCAATAAGTGCAAATTTCAACCGATAAATTTCAGAGCCACATGATGTGAAAAATTCGAACGTCAACTTCCACGTGGTGTACATTGTATCACTCCGATAACGGCGGTATGATTGAGTTAAATACGAATAAAATTAATGTGCAATATCATATTGATACCGTGTCATAGTATTAAAAAAATACTGTATCTATTCGCTAAAATACTCTAAAATGCAGTGCAAATTTCAAACTCGTGTATAAGCAACAAAAAATATCGTATCAACATGTTTTCTTAAATTGTTTAGAAAAAAATGAGTTTTAAAAATCTGGATTAATATTAGCAAGATTTTAACGAAAAACTTGTAAAATATAATAACAAACTTTACTTTTTTTAATAAAAAAAAACATGTTTAGTTTTCACGCAATATAAAAAGGTCACACTTAACAGGTTAAACGTTCGCCTAGGAATTCTTAAAGTAGAATCTTTATTCTTTAATTTAAAAAACAGTTCATGTAATTTGAATAATTTTTCGCAAAGTTATGTCACTTTAAAAATTGTCTGAAAATTAGGTCAAAATTTTTGTCCCGTTTTTTTACGCCAGTGTAGTTTCCAACAATTTGTATAACCGCTGTAAATGTTATATTAATGTCAGAGGAAACTGTATAGAACATCTCAAGTAACAAAATAGATATTTGTGTTACAAGTGCGAAAAGTCGGCTATTTCCAATAAGTGCGTTTATCCACACGAATGAAAATAGCCAATCCACAGAAATAACACATTCTATTTTCTATAATATAAATGCGTATAAAATAACAGAAACAAAAAATGGTTCAAGGCGGAAGGAGGAGAGTTTAGAGCGGATAATGAGGTCTGCGAGGGGCAAAACCGCCCGCAATTTAAAAAAATTTTTTGTATTTAATATTGAATAAATTAATTGTTTTAGTAATACATAAAAAAATTTACTTTTGTAGCTGAATATGTATAATCAGAAACGTTGTCGAAAAATTTTTTAATGTCATCTGTCATCAAAACGTTCGACTTTTTAGATAAAAATCCTTATAATAGTTTTTTAAAATGCAATGAGTTGTCATATTCATTAATGTTTATTACTTTGCTACTACACAATGACTGTGCGATACAAATTGACAGATTATTTATCTAGGGTTTGTTCGAAAGCGATGAAGCGTCGAAAGTTACAATAGAGAGTGACAAAATGACGATAATTTTTGCAAAAGTTTTTAAGAGTTACTATATGCGTGTCGAGAGATGACGTGTATGTAATATGACGCAAGTATTAGAATAAAGGAGAAATTGTGACAAAATAATCAATTTTGCGAGATGGTGCGGGTGGGATAGTGCGGGAATAAAAGTCGCATAACTTTTCCGCACAGTTGATTAGTAGGAGAATGAGTTACTTGTGCAAGAATACTATCCGTACACAATCAGCAACTTTCCGGCCGGTAAAAGGCCATGAAAAAGACCGTTTTCAATGCACATGTAACAAAAAAGTTATTTTTCATTTGTTTTTTTTAAATTATAGTTCCGAAACTTTTTGGATAGATCGTGTAATTTAAAATAAAAATGTAAATTAACATAATTTATATATTAAAAAAGAATGTAAAATTCAATTTCTAGTATTTGGAATGCTATTAGTAATTAAGTAATTTATCCTATTGCAATAATTCCAGATTAGTATTGACTTATGTTAAAATAAATATAAAAAACTGTAAATACTTGTTGAGGCTTGTGATCAAAAGACAAAGGAATGGCATTGCCCTTTTCGTCACACATTACTCCTCTTGAATCTCCAACATTCGCCACGATCAGTTTACTATCTTCCAAAAGAGCAATTAATGCCGTTGTACCTAAAATTAAAAAATAACACATAAAAAAGAATATAAATGATATTAAGTATAAATAATAAAATATTAAAATAAATATACTGCAAATAATTTCATTATTACAACGTATACATTTTGTTTATTAAAAGCTTGTCTTAAAGCCTACTTTTTTATTTTAAAATGTTTTACATTTTTTAATCCTGTAACGGTGGTGAAAAATCAATGATCTGTGCCATTTTTGTGATAAAAGAAGTTTTGCAATTTTATCCACAAATTTATTCTTTACGTTTCTGGGATTGTTCGTTCCGAATTTTAGATCAGAATTCAAAATTCAAAATGGCGGATTCAAAATAGCGGGTCCAATATGGCAGACTAAAATTTACTAAAATAATTCCAAATTTAAAATTTTGAAATTTAAAATGGCTGGTTCAATATAGCGTGAAAAACTTGAAAATCACCCGATTTTCTCAGCTCCTCGTAATGGGACACGGTATGGGATCGCTGCCGATGTCTCCTCGGGATCAAGTTCCGCAGAGATAATGCCAAGAGTTGTAGAAAAGAGTTATATTTAATTCAAACTCAGTTATACTTTTCCAATATTAATTAATAAACCCGTTATGATAAGTATCGTAACCCGTTAAACAAATAACTAAGTATAATAAAATGTTACGATAAGCGACATAAACTCGTCGCTTGATTAATAAGCCTGCTCGTTCTCTGTCCGTGGTGCTTATATACACCGCTTTTTTGGCCTGTTGTTGGGGGATCTCTAAAAAAGTTTTTGTCTTAGTTTTTCGGTCTCCTACACACTCCCGAAGTTTTGCCATTTAAATTTGGGACACCCTGTATATGGGATATTCCACATCAACTGAAACAGAGCTGTGCCCAAAATTTAACGCAACAGAAAGAAACGTTTGAGGGCTCAAATTAATCGTATTCTCATGTACTTTCGAATGCAATATGGCGTTGTTAAAAAATTCAATAAGGCGGTCAATACGGTGCCTACATACCTATGAAATGTCAAGCCTTATTCGAAAAATGGCCACGACAAAATTTAAGGCAAAGTGTGCAGGAAGGTAAAATGTCGAAAGATTAGGAAGGCAAAGGGTCGGAACGGAAAGCGTCATATGCCAAGTGGCAAAAGATCACCTTTCATGGAATGGTAGTTTGTATTTCTATCACAACGTTTTTCACTCTTAGCGTTAATATACTATTCTTATCGTGTAGAAAGCTCTTTGCGTTTACCAGGATTGAGATTGTCTTCAATATAAATATTCGACATTTTACCTTCTTTCTGTACGTTACACTGTACCAAAAAAGTTAGACACTTTAATAAAAAACGAGTAAGGATAGAATAGATGATTCTTTGGCAACAAAATTTGTCTACAAAATTAACTATAAAGATTGCGACTTGTCTTACATAAAACAGACAAAACAACACATGAAAACAAAATTAAAGAACACCAACGCAATATAAAAAGTTCCTTAGCGTATCACAATATGGTTACCAATCACCGTTTATCTTTACATCACAAGTTTGATTGGTCAAAACCTAATATTTTATATAAAAAGAAACAAAAAAAAGGAGAAAGATCGCAAAAATGTTCTTCATTAAAAAAATCAAGAACATCAATCTGTAAAAAGATACAATCTTAACGCTATATATGATAGAATTATAAACATTGTTTAGGGACTTTTAACTAGTTATTTTTCTAACAGATTCATTTAATGTTGTTAAATGTGACTTTCAACGATTTCTTCTTTCTACTGACAAAAGTTGCGGAGTACAGATGTGCTCTCTAACACGTTCTCTCCTCTCTAACACTTTCTCCCCCGAAACAATATTTAAAATTTCTCTAGCCCGAATCGATAATGACCAGCCAAAATCGATATGAACAGATGCTAATTTAGTTGACGTAATTTAAACAAATATGTATTCCCCTATTTTATTCTTATTTATCTCAATGATTTTATTGTGTGATTGAAAATGTGAGGTCCGATACTTACACGTTTTGTAATAAATTTTAAATACACTTGATAAGGGCCAGAAATCGCCTGGCCAAAACGTTGTGTATTCATTAATTCATTAATCAACAATTGCCAGATTTGTCACTGAAAAATTTTATTACCATTTCTTTGATCGTTGGCAACTTAATAATAATCTATTCGAATTATAAGAATCTTTGTGAAAATTATTTCTGTAAAATTTAAGCCGTAAGGGACCAAAAAACAAGTGGCCTACACTTGAACACTGTGCAATTAGACACAATGCAAACATGATTCACTTGGACACAGAAATTTTAGACAGAGTAACTTGTGGACATACAGGACATAAATTTTAGACACGTTTAAAATGTATACCGAACAGTTGTACACCGCGCACCGTTCAGTTGTACATCGTGCAATTGTACACCGTAAACTAAACGATGTACAACTACAGGGTGTAAAACTGAAGGTGTACAAGTGAATGGTGTACAACTGCATGGTGTAGAAGTGAACAGTGTACAACTGAACCATGTATGACTGTACGGTGTTCACTTTTAGCGTGTCTAAAAATGTCCTTTAAAAAAAGGGAATCCAAGTAAACCACTCCCCAAAAACGGCCTTAGATCCTCCTCCTCATATATAATTATAAAATACCTTGAAATTTATATAGAAACTCTTTAACAAATTATGTATAAAAAATTTTAAGAAAAAATCCATAGAATGTAAAATTTAATACCTTTTTTTATGATGCAAAATTTTTGCATTGGGAAGATAAAAATAAGTACCTGCTACATCCATATTTTTCTTGGCAGTTTCCACTAATAATCTATCCACCGCTAAAACTTCATCCGTTAGCAATCTACCGTAATTGATTTTATTTCCTTCAATATAATTTATCACGTCTATTTTAGATACTTTCTTCTCACTCGGTCTACGTGGTCTGACCTATAAATAAACAAATAACAGTAAAACACAAGCAATACTTCATATCTATAAATCTGTTTTTATTCAGTTTTTTTTTCTTTCGTCTTTTATCAATATCTATAATTTTTTATAAAGGCATAGCAGGATAAGCATGTGTGTGCTCCTCCCGCACAAATTTGGTTAAGATTTTTACAAAAAGTTGGCATTGATATAAAATTAAATTCTCTTAACCCTCTACCTACACATGGGGTTACGGTAACTCCAGTCAATTTTGAAATGCCCGCTACTTAAAAGTATTTAGCAAGGGGACGCTGGGATTGGGGGAGGGGAGAACTGTGCTCTACTTATTCCTCTTTGGGCGTTATCAATGTTCTGAAAACAACAGAAGTAGGAGCATCGAAAGTGTATGTTGGGGTTACAGTTACCCCGTGTGTAGAGAACAAAAAATAGTAAAGTTCCGCGTAACAAAAAATGGAAAAGTTCCAAATTTGAAGGGCAAGTAAAAGTTATTTTTTTGTTCCATACGTATTATTAGTAAAATCTTTTGTAATAAATATTTTTTGTATTAATAATTATGTTTTTATGTATTAATAATTATGTTTTTTAAATAAATATTAGTATTTTCTTTTATTATTGTTTGAACTGCATTCATTTTTTACTAAATTCACATTACAAAATAAACATATTTTTTAAACAGAATAAAAAAACTGACGATAGATTCTTAAAGTACAACTCTTCTCCTTTCCATTAATCATCATTTTAATTACTTTATGTATTTTTTTTCTAATAAATACGGACATTTGAAAGAAAAGCAAATTTTTACAAAAATTTTTCGTTTTTTTCTCATTCTTTTTAAAAAATCTCTTTTCTTTTAATATCTTCGATACTTTTCAGCCAAGATCATCATAATTCTGAGATTTTTTCTTTTCAATTAAAAAAAATAAGTTAGAATTGATTAAATACATTTGGAGATATAAGTCAACAAAATTTTGGGGTTAGTGTAACCCCTGTGTGTAGAAATCGGGAGAAAAATAAAGTGTGTAGGCTGTGGCTTAAGTATTATATTTGAGCTCTCCGTGAATACACCTTGTCGTGGTGGAGAGGCTCACTCTTGCATGTTGCAAGGATGCTAAGAACCCGTCAATACCTTGAATTAAGGGGTACTGGCTCTGAGAAGGCAAGTACGGGTGTTACTCGTTGATGGGCCACCTGGTTTTCTGTGTTGTAAATGTGGTATTCTAGATAGCATTTTTTAACCATAACAAAAAGGTAGAATTTTATGACTAGGAAAGTAAAGCTACTAGAAATGTAGGACGAATGTGTAAGCGAGTGATACAGACAAATGTGGAGGGGAATCCACTACATTGGTCTTTGGCTGCACCCTGAAGCTCCACCTCTCTTTGAAAGATTGTTATATTGTAACGTGTGAGACAGGAGAAAGAGAATGAATGAGAATAGCTGAATTGTTATTTGTGTATGTGTATAGTCCCAAGGCAATAACTTGGAATGCTGAGTGGTTTTGGGGGCTCTCGGTGTGACCGGGTGGCGCCGCGGTGTTTGAGGCCGACGTCTCCACTCCATTGTGATAACGTGCAGTCTAGCATAGTGGCTTGGTCCAAGCGCATGGATGGCCCTCTGGGTATGAGAATTAATTGGTTTGTGTATGAATAAAACGCGGTCGATCCCCCCTGAATATTCCCCGTAGACTAGCCAAGGGGAGTAGCTCCGGAAGATGTCTATACCCGATCTCAGAGCTAGTAAGACAGAGAAGTGCAAGTCCTGTCTTTAGGCAGACTGAGTTCCCATAAACCCCCATGTTCAATGAGAAAAAACCGCTCTCTGAAGAAGTCCAGAGCCAATGCGGCGGTTGAAGGACGAGTGTCTGGGTGCGTGTGTAGAGAGGCTTGGCCGCAGTCCCTTCTACTCTGGCGCGAAAAGGGATGAAACCTTGCGCACGTCTAGCCTGGTGTGACCTCCTTGGACACGTAACGATTGGACACGGTTCTATTGGACACGCACGATTGGACACCGCATTATTGGACACCGCATTATTGGACACCGTATTATTGGACAACGCACGATTGGACACTTCTATCTATAAAGATCACGAGATAAGCCCGCACCCTAATTTATGTTAATGTTTTTTCCCGTTACCCTAGTAAAGCTCCCCGCCAGTATCCGAGCTGACAGTCGGTGGCACAGGGTGTATCCCGTTTGGACACGTAACGATTGGACACGGCTCGATTGGACACACACACACGCGCGCGCGCGCGCGCACACACGCACACGCACACACACACACACACGCGCGCGCGCGCACACACACACACACACACACACATTCATATGTGTTTGCAGTGCAAATAATCAGTGTGCATCTTTCCGTGTGCAAATGATCGGTGTGCATTTTTCCACGTGCAAATGATCGGTGCGCATTTCTTGGTGTGCAAATGAGTGGTGGGCAAGTGAACGATGTGCAAGTGAATGGTGCGCAAGTGAGCGGTGTGCAAATGAATGGTGTGCAACTTTTACATGTCCAAGTGAACGGTGAGCATTTTTTCGTGTGCAAATATCTGGTGATCAAATTTTACGTGTGCATGTAACTGGTGTACATTTTTAATAAAATTTCTTTTGTTTCCAAATGTACATGATGTGTAAGTGCATCGTGTGCAAATGCACCGTGGTCATTTGAACCGTGCGCAAGATATTGTGTCCAAAAGCACCGTGTCCATTTAAACCGTGTGCAAGTGCACCGCTCCCGTAAAAATACGTATATAGACGTTTGAAATTTACTTTTTTTTCTGGTAGAGTGACGCTTTTTTCTGCTAGATGTTTTTAAGGTTAGATAGGATAATCTGTCATAATATATTAATGTTTTTCATTAGAAGACTGTGCGGTGTCCAATAATGCGGTATTCAGTCATGCGATGTCCAATAATGTGGTGTCCAATCGTTACGTGTCCAAACGGGATATACCCTGTGCCATCGATTGTCAGGTCGGATACTGTCAGGCGGGGAACTTCACTAAGGTAACGGGAAAAAACATTAACATAAATTATGGTGCAGGCCTACCCCCCCAGACAACATGCTTGTCAGAATGAAAACTTTAAGAGAACTTTTTTAAGAAAACATTTAGATATCTTGGAAATGATGTCAAAATGGTAACATTTACCAGAGACGTCTACTAAGAGAGGTCTTTAAGATATCTCATTGAAGAGTCTTACTTAAGTTTCTTGAAAATGTTATCCTTATGACATCAATTAAATGATATCAGCTTGGTATCTCATAAAAGATATCACAATGCTGTCCGATTTTTGAACCGTCCATGCGCGTCGTAGTTGACTCAGAAATCAGACAACACTAAGAGGTCTTTGAGATATCTAATTGAAGAGTCTCATTTAAGTTTCTTGAAAATGTTATCTTTATAGCATCAGCTAAATGATATCAGCTTGATGTCTCATAAAAGATATCACAATGCTGTCCGATTTTTGAGCCGTCCATGCGCGTCGTAGTTGACTCAGAAATCAGACAACACTAAGAGGTCTTTGAGATATCTAATTGAAGAGTCTCATTTAAGTTTCTTGAAAATGTTATCTTTATAACATTAGCTAAATGATATCAGCTTGATGTCTCATAAAAGATATCACAATGCTGTCCAATTTTTGAGCCGTCCATGCGCGTTGTAGTTGACTCATAAATTAGATAACATTATAAAATCTTAAATAAGAAATCCATTTGATATTATTTAAAAATTATTATAAAGATAATGTTTTCAAAAATAACGATTTGCCTACAATTACTGTGCACAAAAAATGCACAAAATCTAAATTTATCATGTACTAAACAAAAACAGAATAATAAAAACCATCAAATTAACCATTTGAACGCTTCAAACTATTAATGCTAAAAATAGATCGCAATTTCCATCAAATTATTAAGGCTAATGAAAAAGATAAATTTAACAATATGAAATTAATAAGTAAAGAAATTAATGCTATTTATTTCTAATGTTTTGCAAAATTTAATTGCTTTTATAAAAAATAATATAATATAATATAATTGCGTCAGTTTGTAACATATTGGTATTATATGTATAAGACAATAACAAGTATCCATATCGATAAGTCAAATTGGCGTAGCAGATAGAGTACAAGGTTCGTCATCCTAAGGTTCCGGGTTCAAACCTACCAGCGGCAAGTAAGAATAAAATAATTTAATTTAAATTTAATTAATCAATAAAAATTTGTCCTAAATTTAGTATGTTACTGTTGATAAAAATAATTTTTAAAAAATGAATTTTTATTTTATTTTTTTATCTTTAGTTGCAGTTTAAAAATATCTGATTTAAGAAACCTTTTAGATATCCGATTTAAGAAATTTTTTAGATATCCGATTTAAGAAATCTTTTAGATATCAGTTTTATGATATCTTTCTGTTCTCAAAAAACGGCGCATTGGTTAACATTCTGACATCATTATGTTATCTTTTAGAAGTCTCTTTATGTTATCATTTTCAGAAACAAGATATCTTTTAGAGATCTTTTTGACAACGTATTGTTCACTGGGCCGTGATCTTTATTGAGTGAGTTAGAAGCACTTAGATAGGACTAGGTCTGGCCACCCGAAAGGCCGCCTTTCGGTCTGTCTTACATTTCAGTAGAGTATTTTTTCACGTGGGATGACTTGCGGTTGGGTTCTCATAGTGAGCAAATCACGTTAACTTATCTATGCATCATGGCTAACTTAAGTAACAACAACGCAATTGTAAGACAAAGCAGGGAGAAAGAAGTGAGCGACCAGGATAGTGGTCGAGTTAAAAAAGAAGCGATGGTGCGGACAGGGAGCGAGAAAAAAAACGACTAATAACACTGTTAAAGAAACGTTTCGACTATACTTAGTCCTCTTCAGTCATAATACATTACCAATATGTATGAACTTAAAACATGACTGAAATGATGGACACAAAAATATAATTAAACCGTTAAACAAGATGACTATTAAACAACCATAAAACATCTCATTGCGTATCAAATTATGTCATAATAAATAAAAACGTAAACCAATCAATAATATAATTAAATGAATAATAAAATAAAAAATAATTAAATTTTTTCGTAAGTCGGTTTTCATATTAAAATAAATTTATAAGATTAAAAACGATGGAAACCGTGTTATGAATAACATAAACTGATATGCGTATTGCAGAAAACTGTAAACTTATATCTGTTAATCGCAGATCTTAAAACACAATATTAAAAAAAGCAACAACACCCAGAGTATTCGACAAAGCGCTAGAGATAAGTGTAACGTTCGATAGTCAGAGGCAGAATCTTGAAACTTTTAGTTGAGTTATCCCTGAAACCTTTCATTTAACATATTTTTACAGACTTTTCAATTAAGTTATTTCCAAAACCTTTCACATGACATAGATTTTGAAAACTTTCAAGAAAGTTATTTCTGAAACTTTTCAGTTGAGTTTTCTGACATCTTTCACACGCTATCTTGAAAACTTTCAGTTCAGTTATCCTTAATTGAAAACGTTCTTATGAAATAATCCAGCACATATTAGAAAATTAAAAAATAATTCACTTATAAGTCCTCCAATTCTGAACTCATTTTCAGATAAAAAAAAATTCATTTACACTCGAGAATAAAAGAATTCTTTTTGCATCTGAAAATGAATTCAATGGACTGTCTATTAATTCTGATTGGGTCGACGCTTGACGCGACACTAGCATCATAGACATATGAAAAAGCCCCTTAATGAAAGATGTCTGTATTATAATCTGTCTCAATGTTTGCTAAAAGGTTGTCAAAATATGTCTAAATACGCTATATAGCATTAATGCATCATATCGTGTTATCAATTTTTATCTTTGTTTACATATATAATAAGGATAGAACGACTCGTTAGCGCCAAACATCGATTTATTGTTGATGACGCCAAATGTGTGGATGGCGCCAAATAGCGCCGCGTCACCTCGAACGCACCAATAGCGCTGCCACACTTGATGCTCTGCCACCTAGTTGGTGTGATACAAAGTTGTAGTGGTGGCAATGCACACGGAAGAAGCCGTGTACTGCTGCTCGGCGCTCACAAAGTAGTTGTTGAAACGAGTTTTGGTCAATATTGTAATTTTGGATTACAAAATGCATTAGAAAAAATGTTAAAGGAATATAATAAAGTTTTAGGGCGAATACCTGTTAATCTGAATATATTTATAAATATTGACGGTTTGCCGATTTCTTGGTAAATCCAGCAATTCTGCTTTATGGCCTATTTTATGTTCAGACACCGTTCTAAAGTCAGTTTTCATCATTGGGGCATACTATGGTCAATCGAAACCACAATGTAACAATAGTTATTTACGACATTTTGTTAACGAAGCAATTTTATTAATCAATACTGGTCTTGTTTATAACGGAATTACAGTTAAAATTAATTTGCATGGTATAATTTGTGATGCGCCAGCGAGCTTTTATTTTATCAGTAAAACATCATACTGGCTATAATAGTTGTACGCGATGTACTATTACAGTACTTACATGGACGATTATGTTTTTCTGGTTTTTCAGCGACAAAAATACTTTAAGGACTGATGAAGAGTTTGCTAATAATAAATATAAAAATTTACTAACCGGTGAGACCATTTTAAACCAGATTCCTAATTTCAAATTAATTTCTAACATAGTACTTGATTACATGCATCTTATATGTGTAGGAGTTGTAAAAAAATTGATATTGCTTTAGATTAAAGGTCCGCGTCATGTACAATTATTTCAACAGTTGATAAATCAAATGTCTGGGGCATTAGTAAATTTGCAAAATAGTGTCCCTAATGATTTCGTTCGACGCCCACAATCGCTTAAAGATATAAAACTATGGAAAGCTACGGAATTTCACCAGTTCGTTCTTTACACGGGTCCAATTGTATTAAAAGATATATTACGGAAAAACATGTACATCAATTCTATTATGTTGCATATCTTATAAAATCTTATAAAATAGAATAATTTTGTTTATAAAAAAAATTAAAAATTATTTTACAATTTATTTCTATATTGTCGCGCAATAATACATAATGTGTAATATATATATATATATATATATATATATATACTCAGATAGCACAGGATGTCCTCAGGATTATCCTAAATATGTCCCGGGATGTCCTAGGATCTTGTCAGGATATAATAGTTGTATTATTGTAAATATTTTACATAAATATTTTATGTATAAATTTGACTTCTAAAGTAAGTTTAGAATGTTAGATTCTGTAATAGTATTAATATAAATTAAAATTCTACTCATGTCTTGAAGACATCCTTGAGATGTCCTAAGGATATATGTATTTTAGCTAAAAACGTTATTCTTAAAATATTGTATAAAAAGTTTCATTAGGTACAAAATGTCTGAAGATAAACTTAAATATGATGACTGTATAAATACCAGACATTTTAGATAGCACAGAATGTTCTAAGAATATGATATTCTGAAAGTCCTCAGGACATCCTAAGACAGTCCTCAGGGCATCCTAAGACAGTCCTTAGGACGTTCTAAGACACTCCTCAGAACGTCTTAAGACAGTCCTCAGGACGTCCTAAGACAATTCTCAGAACATCCTAAAACAGTCCTCAGGATGTCCAAGATAGTTCTCAAGACATCGTACGAAAAATCCTCAGGACATCCTACAAAAGTCCTCAAGATATCCTAAAACAGTATTCAAGGACATCCTGTATGTATATTAATATTTAAAAAAATAATTTTTAAAAAATTAATACAGCAAATGAGAAATCTTTGAATATCGTACGTATTTATAGAATGTATTGCAAAATCAAATGTGTAAAAATGTCGACTACAAAGTCAGATTAAATGTCCACACTTATTAAAACAATGTGGCATATTAACAATACTAAAAAATTATAAAAGATGACATTAAATAATTTATTTTATTTTATACAAACGAATCAAAAATAGTTTTTTAAATAAGTTATTCCACATGCTATTTCGCGCGCATATGTAAAAATAATTAAAAAAAACTGTAAAACTATATTTATTTATAAAAATATAAGTTAACTATATATGTTTCATCCTTCTGACATCTATTGTAATCAAGCAAGTTATTTATTTAAAAACTAGAGACTAATTGCCCTAGATCAATCAATAAAATAAAACATAGACTCATGAACCGATCTGCAGGATATATCAGGTACGAATGACCAAATATCCCAATATTTACAACAAAAAATTGTTGTCTCTAATTTCTAATCAATTATATTCCGGTTCTAGTAACATTAACAAATGGGAAGGATATTCTAACAATATTATATAATAGATATTTTATAACACCGTACTTTCACACTACATGACTTCCAGTCTAAGATAATGAAGACAATCTGAAGATGGCCGAAACAAATGTGCCGAAACGTCATTGTTAAACTGTACAAATAATTATCTAATTAAATTTTACATGCAAATTACAACTTGCATCGGCTCTATTAGCACTTTATTTAATCATAAGATATTATTAAAATATTAAGAGCCTGTTTATGAATTTCGTTTTTGTTTAAATTTTAATTTTTTGTTATAGTTTTTTTCAATTCTCAAAAACTCTTAAAAATACTTAGAAATATTTAAAAATTTTCTAAATTAATCAGAATTTTTTATTTTTCAAATTTTTCTGAAAAACGTTTCAATTCTTATAAAAAATCGGAACATTTATCAGAAATCCTAAAAAAAATTTTTTTAATTCTGATAAAAAGTAGTCATTGTTTGCTATTCCTGAGGATGTCCTGAGGAAATCCTATGGTATCCTCAGAACGTCTGGTGGATTGTCCTCAGGATGTCCTGAGGACTAAAAAGTGATGCTCGTTTGCTATTTCTCAAGATGTCCTAAGGACGTCCGGGTGCTATCTGAGTATATATTGTTACGATCGCGCTGGACGCACGATGCATTTCGACTCTCGGCTGCGCGGCGTCCTCCTTAACAACCACGCTGTTTACGCGGACGCGCTCGTCAGATTTGATCCGGAGCTGTCAACCCAAACGGACGTGCTCCGTTTCTTTGTCCGAAAACGTTCTGTATTTCAAGCTTTACATTAAAGAGCTTTGAAAGAGAGAAAACGTCTTTCTTATTTCGTGCGGGAGTGCGTGAGTGAGAGAGCAAAAGGCAGTTTTGCCGGGCGAACGCAACATTTTTGAGGGCTCGTCTGAGCCACGAACAATAGACAACGAGCTTTGATCGAAAGGAATGTTATTGAGGACGCCGACTCGAACCAGCCCTAGTGTCACGCCTGCGGAAGAGGAAGCCGGGATGCCTGTCACTAGGAGTAAGGCTCGTGAGCAGGCTTCGGAGCTTGTGTCGGCGGAAGCCGCTACGGTACAAGCCGTTCTCCTCGAGATCCGGTAGTTACGCCAGGAGCGCGACGAGCAAGCTCGGAGGGAGGCGGAGCTCAGGGCAAAGTTACAGCAACACGAGGATGAGCTCATACGTCTCCAAAGAAACCAGATAAGTCAATCTGTTGTTAGAGCGTGCGGGGATTCGGGCTCGTGTCTCGCGCAGAAGAAGAGCGTGCGCGCGGAGTCCGGTTTTAAGTTAAAGCCTGATACGTACGATGGGTCGGTCCCATTACGAGAATTCTTTGCGCAATTTAATTTGATCGCGTCTGCAAATCAGTGGAGCGACTCAATTAAAACTATCGCGCTTGCATCTTGCCTGCGGGGAAAAGGCACGTTCCGTGCTCGAGACAGTGCAGATTTTAGATAATCTCGAATTCGCGGAATTAAAATCGAAGCTTGAGTTACGTTTCGGAGAGGGCCATCTGTCTCAGAATTTTTATACGCAATTTACGAACCGAAAACAGAAATTTGGGGAGGATTTGGCCGCGCTTGGTTTGGATCTTGAAAGACTCTCGCGCCTCGCTTACCCCGAATGCCCGTACGCAGTTCTTGATAAAATCGCCTGGGCGCAATTTCTGCGATTTCCGATAGATTTATTAAACGGACTCTCCAACTTGAAAATATAACATCATTAAATTTGGCTGTAGAAAGAGCAAAAACTTTAAAAATTATTCAAAGGGAGAGTTTCGAACGAAGGAAAGGGAATTTTAATAAGAATTTTTGGAAGAGAGGTAAGGGAGGTATGCGCGGGGAGGAAGAGACAAATGTGGAGAAAGGAAAAGAAAATGGAAGGGATGAAAAAGTTCGAAAAGAGAATTCGCGTGGCAGCAGGTTTAGCACCAATCGCGGGAAATGTTGGACTTGCGGGAAGATTGGGCATTTCCGCTCTGATTGTCTTAACGAAAAGGGAAACACGGCTTAGTCGAACTTTTCGGGGAGAGTTCGGCTAGAAGAAATTATTCCCGGAATGTTAAGCAACCTTTTAATATAAAAGTTAATAGAATTAAGAGGAATTTTGATTATTTCTTGTTTAAAGATAGAGCAGATGGAAAAGAGTGTTCTTTCAAGGTCGATATGGACTCTGATGTTACAATAATAAATAGTAAATTTGTTACAAAGGAAAAGAGAAAGATTTTATCGAAACATTTAAATCTTAGATATCTCACTGGAGAGAAAGTCCCTGTTGAATCTCAAGTCGAAATAAAAGTGGAAATAGGGAAATATGTTGTTCAAGTTCCGATGTTTGTTGCGGAAATAAATGATGATTGTCTTCTCGGGGTAGATTTCTTAAAAATTGTTAATTTGGAACGAACTTTTGAAAATGTTTTTGGTACTCCTGAATTAACTTAAGAAGTAGCTCGAATTGAAGTTTCTTGTGAAAAAGTCCCAATTCCCTTGAAAGAACTCTTTGAGGAAAATTCTCAGAATTTGAATTATTTAGAGAAAAAAATCTTTGCTAATTTTCTGACAGAATTTGAAGATGTATTTTCTGAAAATGTTGTTGCGGGAAATTGTAATGTTGTCGAACATGTCATAAATGTGCAACTCTTCTCCCATTAAACAGGTACCTCGCCAAATTCCAATTCAAATAAGAGGAGAGGTAGATAAAATTATTGAGGAAATGCGATCTCGAGGAGTAATAGAGGAATCGTAAAGTCCATGGGTTTCTCCAGCAATTTTAGTAAAAAAGAAAGATGGCTCAATTAGATTTTGTGTGGATTTTCGGAAGCTCAATGCGGTAACTATTAAAGATTCATATCCCCTCCCCAGAATTGACGATATTTTGGATCAACTCTCAGGTAATTCTTGGTTTTCTACCTTAGATCTTAAGAGCGGTTATTGGCAACTTAAAATTCGTTCGGAAGACAAAATAAAAACGGTTTTCTCTATCGGCAAGGGGCTTTGGCAATTTACGGTGATGCCCTTTGGTTTGTGTAATGCTCCTGCTACGTTTGAGCGCCTCATAGAGGAGGTTTTGCGAGATTTAATTTCAAAAATTTGTTTGGTTTATTTAGACGATGTAATAATTTATAGAAAAAGTTTTGCTGAGATGATGGAAAATCTTGAAAAAATATTTTTACGATTACGAAAAGTAAATTTAAAATTGAATTAAAAAAAATGTGTTCTTTTTTCAAAAAATGTAAAATATCTGGGGCATGTAATTTCCGCGGAGGGAATTTCTACGGATTCTGAAAAAGTTGCTGCCGTTAGAGAATGGCCCGTTCCTCACACAAAGAAACAATTACGTAGTTTTCTCGGATTTGCTTCGTATTATCGTAAATTTGTGAAAGATTTTTCTTCTATAGCTAAACCTCTTTTTGCGTTAACGGAGAGTCAAACTAAATTTATTTGGGAAGGAAAATGCTAGAAAGCTTTTGAGAAATTAAAATGTATGCTGACTTCTTCCCCGATACTTTCTTTTCTGAAAGGGGAGAGTGAATTTATTTTAGATAGCCTCCAATATTGGAATTGGCGCGGTTTTATCTCAGAATCAGGAAGGGAAGGAGAAGGTCATTGCGTATTTTAGTCGTGTTTTAAGTAAGGCCGAGCGTAATTATTGTGTAACTCGCTGTAAATTTTTAGCGATATTGGATTCAATTAAATGTTTCCGTCATTATCTTTTGAAATGGAAATTTTTTATCCGTACGGATCATTTTTCGTTACGTTGGCTTTTGTCTTTTAAAGATTTGGAAGGACAATTGGCTCGCTGGCTGGAAAGGCTCCAGCAGTACGAATTTGATATTGTTCATCGCAAAGGACGGTGTCACGGTAACGCTGACGGATTGTCCAGACGGTTATGTGAAACGATGGTTGTGAGTATTGTGCTAAAATTGAGCAAAGAGATGTTGAAATAAATGGCAAGGCAGTCGCTCGCATCGTTTTCGAAGGGGAAAATTTGGAGGACTGGCGTAGAGATCAGACACAAGATTCAAGCATTTCGGTTTTCCTTCGAGACAAGGAGGAAGGAGTTCGCCCACCTCGCACAGGGTTTACTTCGAGGGATGTTTCTTCTCGGATTTACTGGTCGTACTGAAATGCTTTAATTTTGAAAGACGGGATTCTCTATAAGAAATGGAAAGCTCCAAACCTTAAATCCAACTTTCTTCAGTTTATTGTTCCTTGTAAACGGGTTAAGGAAGTCTTGTAGGAAGCACACGACTCTCCTGCCGGAGGACATTTTGAAATAAATAAGACTTTGGAAAAGATCCATAAGCGTTTTTTCTGGGCTACCTGCAAACAGGACGTTGAAGAATGGTGCAGAACTTGCAAGATCTGTATTTCTAAGAAGGGTCCCTTAGGTAAAGGGAAATCTCCTCTTCAGATTAATGTTGGAGTTCCCTTGGAGAGGGTTCAGATAAATATTCTTGGTCCTCTTCCGGCGACTAAGATTGGGAATAGATTTTTGCTCGTCATCGTTGATTGCTTCACAAAATGGGTGGAAGCTTTCCCTCTGAAAAATTTTAAGGCAAAGACAGTAGCTGACGTTTTTGTTAACCAGTTTGTTTCCAGACACGGGGTGCCTGTGGAAGTCCATACGGATCAAGGGAAAAATTTTGAATCAAAGCTTTTCTCAGAATTGATGAGACTTCTCGGAATTAGAAAAACAAGAACTACTCCACTTCATCCTTAATCTGATGAGCAGGTCAAACGTCAACATCAAACAATAACAAATTATTTGGCAAAATTTGTTTCTGAAAACCAGAAAGATTGGGATCGTTGGGTTCCCATGTTTCTTTTAGCTTATAGATCATCGAAGCACGAGTCTACCGGTATGACTCCTGCGAAGCTTTATTTCGCACGTGATCTTAGATTACCCTTGGATCTTTTGCAAGGAGGTCCTTCGAAACTTCAGGAAGAGGGGTCGTCTTCGGAAGGAAATTTTGTGGAAAATCTTCAAGCAAAGTTGGAAGAAATCCATTCTTGTGTTAGAGGAAGGATGAATTTAAAATCTTCTCAAATAAAAGCACATTATGATCAAAAAACTAGGGAAGTTCTTTTTCAGGAGGGAGAAAGAGTCTGGTTCTACAATCCTCGTAGGGTTAAAGGTAAAGCTCCAAAGTTGCAAGGCGACTGGGAAGGCCTCTTTTTGGTGGTCAAGAAGTTAAGTGACGTTGTTTATTGCATTCAGAAAGCTTCCAGGCATAAAAAGAAGGTGGTTCATGCGAATAGGCTGGCTCCGTTTTTGAGGAGGAATTTTTAAAAATGTTGGGACTGTTAAGCGAATAATTTCAATTAGCTAATCGTGTTGAATTGAGCAAGATTTCTAGTTGCTTAGCAAATTTATTTAAGCACAATGTTTTGTTGCTTGTTGCTCTTGTCTTTTGATTTTAGCCTGTATGGATGTCGTATGTGGATGTAAGGCCTTGCTATCCGTTCCTACCGAGAGTGTTGTGTGTGAATGAAACTATGCTGATACCTTTATCATGTCAGATAAGTTTAATATATACGAATAATACCCAGACAGCACATGTAGATTATGAGAACGATAATAGGATATTGCGAAAGTATATTGCAATATTCGTATAATATTAGAGATACGTCTGTGATATGGCGAGTATATACTCATAACGTACTATGTCCGCGTTGCCTTATCCCATAGAATTTCGCTGGCAGTTTATGAGAATATACCGAATATATCTTAAGAATGTTATACGTATGTCTAAAGTATATCTTCAGTATATTCACAATATGTCTACAGTATGTTCACATTATATGGGCTCATGCATAATGAGAGGAATAAGGAACAAGGAATTAAACATACAGAATTAGCAAGAAGAAATAAGAAGAGGAATTAATCATTTTGCACATCAGGAAGCTATCGCGAGAAATGAAGCGTAATATCTGTTGAATACGCTGGGGTGCTTTGGGAAATTATGCTCAGATAATTGTAGGTTATAACCTAAATAATATATGTATATATACAATATATATATATTATTATAGTTTACGTTACTATATTATATCTTATGTACATACCAGAGTTATCTGGGCGTAATTCCTGAGAAAACCACGTTGTCCGTGAGTTCGTGTTCGCACGTTCACACCCTACACTTCACCACGTGTCTGCATCACACGGCAGACGAAAATGCGTAACGTTACAGATCATAGATAGCGTTGACATGATTCACTTTCGATATTACGTGGATATTTTGGAAATATGTGATAGATATACATGAGATATATCATAGGATATTTTACGGATGTTTTGAGTATATTAGATATAATCTCAGTATATTCGGTAGGAGTTGCGAAGTTCAGTCGCTATATTCTAAGTTTATCTTGAGGATATATCAAAATGACATTCTACTGAGACGTTATATGAATGTTTTACGTATATTCGGTATGATCACAGTACATTACGTATGAGAGTATAATATTCGTACGATATCTGGTGCTGTCTGGGTATTCATTAAACGTCTGTGTAATATTTAAATAAATATGATTATAATGATTGCATAAATACTAATATTTTATCAGGTTATGGACCCAGAAATTTACGGCCACTGAAAATTAACTAATAATAGAATCAATTCGTAAAGTCTTGTTAATAAAGTATTAAAAAAATTTAAAAGCAGAATTGGAATGAATTTTTAAATTTAATTTAAATGTCAATGTTTGTGTTAATAGCAGTTGCTATGGAAATTTAAATTAATTTAATTTAAATTAATAAATGTAAAATATATATATGATGAGAATATTTCGAATTATGTAAAACAACTGATAATTAAATTGATATTCGAAGATTTGTATAGCGTGTAAAAACGAAATTGTCAAATTATGAATTTTATAATTCGTATTATATTTTATTAAATGTGTAACCGTGAATTTTCAATTATGATGTGCTACGGATAGCCGCGGTTAATTCAGGGTTCGGGCGGCGGGCTGGTTGAATGAATGACGAAGGCAAGCGGTATATGTTTAACAATAGTATTTATTCCACTAAATGCCTATCTAATATGTACAAGTTCCCTACTCTAATAACTTACAACTAAGATCTCGCTATGCGAGTCGCGGGCGATTTATTATGGCGACGCGTGTCGCGGGGCGCATGTGCGCGTCGAGTATTCGGTGCCGGATTGGCTGCGGCGGGCGTATGGCCCGTGTATCGGTCGGTGCGTCGATCGGCGTTAGCGGCCGGTCTTACGGATTACAATACTCGCGGCGGTGTAATGCGTGGCGGCGTTCGTGTCGGTCGCGGTGGTAGCCGGATTGGCTGCGGCGTTACGGTCGCGGCTGCGCGGTACGGTGCGGCGTTCGCATTCGCCGAGTCGGTCGGTGCGGCGTCACGATTGGTCACGGCGGTGCGCGACTGCGCGGTACGGCGCGGCGTTCGCATTCGCCGAGTCGGTCGGTGCGGCGTCACGATTGGTCACGGCGGTGCGCGACTGCGCGGTACGGCGCGGAGCTCGGCTCGACAGCCACGGTGATCAGCTGTTATTATCGTCGAGGATCATCCCGCGTGGATGATCCTCCGCGTCGGCGGTTTCCCCTCAGTACGGGGTCTCCGTGTGCGGTCGGGATCGGTAGCTCAATACGCGTACCGGGATCCGGGTGTCGAGCGGGGCGGTGTTTTGCCACTCACTGCGTGGCGCGAGGAAGCGCTCAGTGCGCGCTAGTGAAGGAAGCCGGGTTTGCGGTTATGTTCGGCACTCAGTGCGTGCTCTGGATACTCAGCTCACTTCGCTGAGTGGATCGGTCGGCTCAGTACGCTAGACCGGGGAGATCTGATTCCTTATCACCAGCGGAGGGCTTTTATAGCCCCCGTTTGGTGACAAGAGGAGTGGAGATGTGCGGGGAGACCGAGATAAGCGGAGGGGACTACACGAGGTAGGAGGGTAACGGCCTCGTATCTATATGCCTTAACGTGGCGGAGGAACGGCTCGTTACAAATGTGTAATAAGAACGATTTTGTTTAGCAGAAAAGAATAAAGAAATAAGACATTAAGATATACAAAGATATATAACAAGATTAGTAAAAATTATAAAAGATTTAAAATTAAGATTTAATAATTTTAAAAGGTTAAAATCATTATTTAAACGAACTAAAGTAAAATCTAAAATAAAGGAGTTAAAAAAATATATTTAAAATTAAGAAATTTAATTTAAAATAATAAAAATAATATTTTTATAAAAAAAATAAAATAAAAATATAAAATATATAAAAAAAAATATTTAAATAAATTATTTATTCTTTTCTTCTTAAAATGGCGAAAGTCGCGGAAGATTACTTTAATATTGAAAAACTTTGTGGAATTGAAAATTTCCAAATCTGGAAATTTCAAATTAAAATATTGTTCAGAGCAAATGAAGTGTTAGAAATTGTAACAGAATATAGAGGTGAAGAAAATAGAAATGATTTGTGGAGAAAGAAAGATGCAATAGCGCAAAAGATAATTATTTCGTCTTTAGATAAGAAACCGCTTTTACAAATAATGGATTGTAATACTTCTAATGAAATGTGGTCTAAAATATGTAACACTTATGAAAGAGACAATAAGCAACAAAAATGTAAGTTGATGCAAGAATTTTATAGTATTTCTTTTGATAAGGGAACTGATATGCTAACGTACATAAGTAAACTGAAAAATTTAGCTTTCAGATTAAATGCTATGGATATTAAAATTGATGATAAAATGTTAATATCTAAAATATTAGCAACTCTTCCGAAGGAATATTTATATTTTGTAAGTGCTTGGGAGTCAACGGAAATCGAAAGGAAGACAATAGAGAACTTGACAGCAAGACTGATCGGAGAAGAACAGAGACTAAATCCCAAAGAAGAGGAGGAAGGAACTGTGGCTTTCAAGACAACTTTGAGATGCAATTCATGTAAGAAAACAGGACATATTGCAAGGTACTGTAAAAATAAGAAACAGCAAGAAGATAAGAAACAGGTACGTTGTTTTAAATGTAATAAAGAAGGTCATATAGCAAAATTCTGTAAGAAAGAAGAAAATGAAAGAAAATGTGGAATCTGTAAAAAGGATAATCATCTTGAAAAAGATTGTTATTTCAGAGAGAAGAAACAAGAAAAGAATGGAAGTAAAAATAAGGTAGCCTTTTTGACAGGTGAATTTAATGAAGAAAATACTTGGATTATAGATTCAGGAAGCACATCTAATATGACCAATGACAAGAAGATGTTAAAAGAAATTAAAGAATCTGATGTTGTAATAAATGTTGCCAAGACGAAGGAAACTATGAAGGCTAAATATATTGGTAAAATTGAATATGATAAATTCGTGCTTAACGACGTGTTATATGTACCTAATTTAAGTACAAATCTATTATCAGTCAACTCAATCACGAAGAATGGTGGTGAAGTTATTTTTACGAAAGATAAAGTAAAAATTAAGTCGAATAATAAAACTGTTCTGGAAGGACAAAAACATAGTAATGGATTGTTTCAAGTTAAAATGAAACCAGAACGAAGCACGAGATCTTTAATGGCAGAAAATAAAGAGAGTTTAGCTAGAATTTGGCATAGAAAATTGGGTCACATAAGTGTGACAAAAATGGAAGAGCTGTTAAAACAAAATGTTGATATTAAAATATCAGTTAAAGACATAGAAGAATTAAAAGAAGTATGTGAAGTTTGTCAGAAAGCAAAGCAAACAAGGTTGAAATTTGGTCAATCAAGAACTAATGCACGGAGGCCTTTAGAAATAATACATACTGATTTGTGTGGGCCTATTGATCCAAATACATGGAATGGGAAGAGATATTTTGTTACATTTCTAGATGATTATACCCATTTTACAATGATATATTTGCTTAAAAATAAGAATGAAGTAAAGGATTCATTGGTTGAATACGTAAAACGTGTGGAAGCTCATTGGAATTTGAAGATTTCAAAGATTAGATGCGATAACGGAAAAGAATATCAGAATAAAGATATTCTTAAGTGGTGTAAGAGAAGAGGAATAATGATGGACTTTACAACGCCATATACACCTCAATTAAATGGAAAAGTAGAAAGACTAAATAGAACTTTACTAGATAAGGTTCGGGCACTTCTGTTTGATTCAGCTTTTGATAAGAAGATGTGGGGTGAGGCGTTATATTGTTCGGTGTATATTCTGAATAGATTGCCAACAGATTTTCTTGAATGCACACCATATGAAATGTGGGAAAGAAAAAGGCCAAATTTTAAGATAATGCAAATTTTTGGAAGTTGTGCATATGTGAAGAGACTAGGATCACTAAAGAAATTAGAAGAAAGAAGTAAGAAATTATTTTTCGTGGGATATGCTCCAAATGGTTACAGGCTATGAAATCCAGAGGAAAGAAAAATTATAATAGCTAGAGATGTAGTTTTTGGACAAACACAAGGAGAAGATATTATACAAGGTAAGAAAGTAAAATTTATTCAACTAGAAGAACAGGAAGAAGAAGATAGCGATATTAATGAAGAAGAAGACTGAGAAGATGCTAATGAAGGAAATTCATCAAGAGATTCTTCTTTCCTGGAAGATAGAAGAGAAAATGGAAGAAGAACACAAGATAATTGTATAAGAAAGGAACGAGACGTTTCAAAAGTTCATGAAGAATCCATAGAAAAACAAATTGCAGAAACAAGAAAATCTACTAGACAGAAGAAACGACCAGATTTTTATAATAAATATGTAATGTTGTCTTATTATGAAGCAGTCACAGGACCGGATCGAGAAAAATGGAAGGAAGCTATTTACGAAGAAAAGAAATCTTTAAAAGAAAATGAGACGTGGGAAGAAGTGGATATTAAAAACGTAAAAGATGGAAAACCATTAACAGGGAAATGGATATTTAGGATAAAACAAGATGGAAGATATAAGGCACGTCTTTTAATTCGTGGTTGTGAACAAGAACATGGAGTAAATTATGAAGATACTTTTAGTCCAGTAATTAGTACAAGTGCACTTCGAAGTCTTTTAGCACTTGCTACTATGAAGAAATATAAATTTGTAACATTTGATATTAAAACAGCTTTTCTTTATGGAAATATAGAAGAAAATGTATACATGTTTCCACCAGAAGGTTATAAATGCAAAGAAAAAATTTTTAAATTGAAGAAAGCATTATACGGCCTAAGACAAGCACCATTGAGATGGAATATACGTTTTACTGATTATTTGAAAGAAAGGAATTTCAAACAATTGGAGAGTGAACAATGTATCTTCAAAAATAAGGATAAAGATTTAATACTCGGAATTTATGTAGATGACGGTATATTACTTGGAAGTAATATAAGTGAAATAGAAAATATAATTGAATATTTAAAGGAAGAATTTCAAATGACAGTCGTATACAAGCCTAAAATTTTCGTAGGTTTGGAAATGACCAAGGTAGAAGAAGGTATTAGATTAAAACAAGAAGATTATACAACAAAAATTCTTGAAAAATTCGGAATAAATAAAGCAAAACCAGTAAAAATACCGATTCTGAAAAATGAAGAGAAAAGAACTCCAAAGAAGGAAGTTTTTTGTTATAGAGAAATAGTAGGAAGTTTATTATATTTGTCAACTAAAACAAGGCCAGATATTTCTTATGGAGTTGGATATAGTAGCAGATATATGGAAAATTATAATCAAGAAAATATTAACGATGTTAAACACATAATGAAATATTTAAAAGGAACAATCGATCATGGAATTCAGTATAATAAGAATGGAGATTTGTCACTTTTACAAGCTTATTGTGATGCAGATTTTGCTGGAGATGAATTAACAAGACGAAGTACTACTGGATATATAATTTTCTATGGAAATGGACCTATCGTTTGGTGTTCAAGAAGACAACCAAATATAGTATTGTCAAGTACAGAAGCGGAATATGTAGCAGCAGCAGAATGTTGCAAGGAATTACAATATTTGAAAACTTTACTAGAAGAATTACAAGAAAAGGAAATAAATATAGAATTATATGTTGACAACCAAAGCACAATTTCATTAATTATTAACGGAGTTGTTAATAGAAGATCTAGACATATTGATGTTAAATATAGATTTGTGCATGATTTAGTTAAAAATAAGAAAATTAAAATTAAATATTGTCCTACTGATAATCAGAAAGCTGATTTTTTGACAAAAGCATTGAATATAATTAAATTTGAAAATTGTAAAAGAAATGTAGTTTATTAGCTAGTTGAAATTAAGGAGAGGTGTTAAGCGAATAATTTCAATTAGTTAATCGTGTTGAATTGAGCAAGATTTCTAGTTGCTTAGCAAATTTATTTAAGCACAATGTTTTGTTGCTTGTTGCTCTTGTCTTTTGATTTTAGCCTGTATGGATGTCGTATGTGGATGTAAGGCCTTGCTATCCGTTTCTACCGAGAGTGTTGTGTGTGAATGAAACTATGCTGATACCTTTATCATGTCAGATAAGTTTAATATATAAGAATAATATTCATTAAACGTCTATGTAATATTTAAATAAATATGATTATAATGATTGCATAAATACTAATATTTTATCAGGGACAAATCGGAGTTTGGAAGCCCGTCTTGAGAAAGAATTACTTTTTTGGGGGAGGGAAGGAACTTGAATTTTTTAATTTTAACAATTTATTGCGGGAAATTTTTCTTTTTCTTTTTTAGAAGCGAGGTCTTCCGTCTTGAAGAAGGTATTCTTAAGAGGATTCTTCGAGAATTGTCTAGAAGACGTCGATAGTGTAATCTTTCATGAGAAAAGAATTTAAGAAGACCGTCTCGCTCACAGTTTTCGACCGTGGTTTCCTGTGAGACTTTGGGTAAATGCCGAGACAGGGACAAGGGTGCTCTTATAAGACGAGAGGGGTCCACGGGAAATTACCTCCCCCTTGTTCAAAGAGGAACGGCGTCGGCAGCGTTTACGAGGAGCAACAGCAGGGTTCACGCAGTCTTGGAAGCGGAATTCCTGAGGAGTTTTCCCGAAGCTGGGGGGGGGGGCCTGGTTGGCTGCCTCCGAGAAGGGGACTCAAGGAAAAAGGAATTAAGATCCCGTAGATGCAGAAAAACGGGAATGGAAGTGTGGCCCGGTAACCTGAAGCAGCAGCTCAGGGTAGGGCAGGAAATCACTCTGAAGTCCTGATCAGTGATGGAAACTCGCGAGATATTCCGCGCGGCAAGAGCGTTCGTGCGTGAGGTGACGTATCAGTACTTTTCCAGTCACGGTTGTAGGTGCTATATCGGGTGCCTACAAGGGTCCAAACATGCGTATAAGTGGCTATAGTTTATTTTTATTATATGTTGTTTTAATGTGCCATATTTATTATATTCAATTTTAGTGCAAAAATGCTAATAAGATTTTTACAAGTTTCTTATAATAAATGTTGATATTTATGTAATAAATCGGCTATAATTGTTACAAAAAAAACTATTAATAAATAACATTTATTATTGTTCATAAGTAGGATTTTGCTTTAATATAAAATATTAATAAAAACTTTTCTCTTTACAATATTCTTCACATTCTTTTATCGATGAATATTAGGACCTTTACAGTACCACTAAATATATACGTTAATGCGCTGCGCCGCTGTTGCTTAGATGCGCGTGCGCGAGAAATATCTCGCGAGTTCCCATCACTGGTCCTGATGTCTGCAGGGAAACATTTTACCGCTTGAAAACTGCCCTCCTCGATTGTCGGGATGACAATCTTGGTAGGGGGGGGGGGCAGTGTTACGATCGCGCTGGACGTACGATGCATTTCGACTCTCGGCTGCGCGGCGTCCTCCTTAGCAATCACGCTGTTTACGCGGACGCGCTCGTCAGATTTCCGGAGCTGTCAACCCGAACGGACGTGCTCCGTTTCTTTGTCCGAAAACGTTCTGTATTTCAAGCTTTACATTAAAGAACTTTGAAAGAGAGAAAACGTCTTTCTTATTTCGTGCGGGAGTGTGTGAGTGAGAGAGCGAAAGGCAGTTTTGCCGGGCGAACGCAACAATATATATATATATATATATATATATATATATATATATATATATATATAGACTTCCGTTTCCCGTGACATAGAGTGTGGCAGGTATGTGAATAATGTGTGAATCTTAGAGCGATTAAAGAGGTTGAGAGGTGAGGAGTTACAGTGAGAAGGGTAAAGGTGAGAGCGGGTGTGTGGGCAGGAAGGAGGGTTTGAGAGAACAGTTTGAGTCGGGGGGATAGTAATTAAATAGATAATTAGGTAGAAATACGAGACGGTTGGGAGAGTACAGAGTAGATAGTGAATATAGGTAGACGAGCGTACACGGGTGGGGAGCGTGAGAAGCAGAGGGAGCGACACGAGCGGGAAAGTAGAGGCTAGGGCGCTGGACAAGTCTGTTCAATAGAGAGCGGGACAAGTTTAGGTGAATAAGGTGCGTAGGTAGATATGAATATGGGGATGTAAATGAGAGGGGAGAGGAAGGAATAAGAATAGCGGAGCAAGTTAGAAAGGGGGAGAGAAAGAAGAAGGGGAAAGTAAAAAGACAGAAGTGAAGAAGAGGGAAAGACCAACGAATGTAGAAAGGCTAGTTAGAAATAGAACGAAAAGTATGAATAGCATAAAGAGGATGTTAGGAAGAAGAAAAAGGAAAGATAGAGAACAGGATAAAGAGGAGATGGAGATAGCAGGAGAGGAGAAAGGTATTAAAAGAAGTAGACTAGCGATGATTTCAACGGAAGGAAAACAGGCTTAGGAAGGGACATAGAGAAAGTTTTAGAAAAGTTGGGGAAGCTGGGGAGAAAAATGGATGAGGGGAGGAAAGATATGAAAAGGCAGTTAACAGAGCTAAAAAATAGGTGGGAAGAAGAAAGAAAAAAAATGAGGAAGAGAATAAAGGGGATAGAAAAGAGATTAGAAGATTTAAAAGAAAAGACAGAGAGAGCGGTTGTAAGAGGGGCGGTGTTTGTAAGGGGAGGAGAGGGGAGAGGAAAAGGATATAGATAGAAAGATGACGAAAAAATTAAGAGAATTAGATGTGAGATTAGATAAGAAGGAAAGAGAAGCGAGAAAAAAAACGTGATAATCAAGAGACTGAAGCTAGAAGGAAAAAGCGTGGAGAAGGCCGTAGAGGAATTATGGGAGGAAATAGGAATAGTAAAGAGAAAAGAGGAGATAAAGAGAGTAGGAGAAATAGATAGAGAAGGGAAAGCGATGGCATTAGTAAAATTAGAGAGTATAGAGAATAAGAAGAAAGTGATGATAGAAAAGAAAAAGTTAAAGGAGAGACGGGAGAGGATAGATGATGATTTAACGAAAAAAGAGAGAAGGGCTAAATGGAAAATAGAAAGGGAGGCTATTAAAAAAAAGAAAAGAGAAAAGAGGGTAAATGTAAATTATAACAAGATGTGGATGGGAAAGTGAAGATTCGGGATGAAGTGGAGGAGACATGGATAAGAGAAAGGGAAAACAAGTAAAACTGGCTAGCAAGAGAGGTAGGAAGAGGGGAAGGAGTAGAAGAGAGGGTGAAAGCGGAGAAGGAGGCAAAAAGAGAGAAAAAAGGAAAGGGGTTATAAAATAGTATTTTGGAATGTAGCAGGGGTAGGGAATAAGAATAAGGAGTTCTGGGAAGGTCTAAAAGAGGGGGATGTAATCATCTTAAGTGAAACATAACTAGACAAGAAAGGATGGAAAAGGAGAAGAGATAGATTTCCAAAGGATTATACGTAGGAAGCACAGTGGGCAAGTAGAGAAAAACAGAGGGGAAGGGCAAAAGGGGTGATAGGAGTTAGAAAAGGGATAAAAATGACAAGGGCTGAATGTGGAAGAGAGATGGAGGGGATTTTGGTGAGAATGGTATGCTTGGGAGGTAATTGGTGGAAAGTGATAGGAGTATATGTTAACAGAGATTTAGAAAGTAAATTGCAGAACGTGTAAAGAAGTGGATAGAGGGGAGGATGAAGAGGAGAGAATAATAATAGGGGGAATTTTAATGTGAGGACGGGCAGAGAGGGGGAAAGACATATGGAAGAGAAAAGGAAGAGGGAATCAAGAAATACATTGATAAACGGAGATAGAAAAAAACTTTGTAGATTTTTAGAAGAGATGGGATACGCGATTTTGAACAGGAACGTGGAAGGGGAAAGAGGAAAGTGGACACATGTTAGCTGGAGGATCAGTAATTGATTACGTTACTGAGATGAGGGAATAAGAGAGAAAATTATTAGAATGATAATAGAGGAAAAAGTGGATCCGGATCATCAGCCACTGGCGGGTATGGATAAAAGGAAAAAAAGCAAAGGAGGAAGATAGAAGGGGAGGTTTAAGAAGGCGGAGAGAAAAAGTGCAGTGGACAGAAGAGAAAAATTTGGGGAAGAGGAGATAGGTGATAGGGAGATGGAAGAAGAGTGGAAAGGTTTGAAAGTGAAAATAGAAGCGTTGGGGATCATAGAAAAAAGGTGGCAGGAGGGGGAAAAATGGGTGGTGGGATGGAGTTTAGGGAGAGTAAAAAGAAAATTAGAAGGGAGTTGAGGAAATGGAAGAGAGAGGGAGGAGAGAGAAAAAGTTATAGAAGAGAAAGAGAAATACAATAAATTATGTAATGAGAAAAAAAAGAGAAAGGAAAAAGTGGGAAAGATAAGTGGGAAAGGCTACGACAGAGGGGCAGGTGCGGAAAATAGTAAATAGGAAACGGAGAACGAAAAAGAGGGTTAACGAATTTATAGAGATAGAAGAGTGGGATGATTATTTTAAAAATTTGTTAGGCGAGGAAGGGAGAATAAGGATAGAAAGGATAGGAAAAAAAGTAAAGGAGGGTGAAGAGAAGATGAGCAGGAAGGAGATTGAGAAGATAGTGAAAAGATTGAAAAATAGGAAGGCGACGAGTGAGGACGGGATACCGAACGAAGTATGGAAGTATGATGGGGAAGAGTTAGTGTGTAGCTTATGGAAGATTTGCAATAGAGTTTGAAAGGAAGAGGAGTGCCCAGTAGAGTGGAGGGAGGGGGTAGTGGTACCAATAATAAAAAAGGGAGTAGGTGTAACGGTAGACTAATACAAGAGAGTGACACTGACACAAACGGCTTATAAAGTATATACCGCAGTATTGGCGGAAAGATTGAGAGGAGGGCTAGAGAGTAAGAATATTTTACCTTTGAGTCAGGCGGGATTCAGAAAGGGCTGGGGTACAATAGATAATATATATATGTACTAAATTATTTAATAAATAGGCAAATAGAGAGAAGGGGTGGAAAAATGATTCTTTTGTTCGTAGATTTGAAAGCAGCGTTCGATTCGGTAGATAGGGAGATTTTATTAAAGGCGATGAAAAAGAGGGGTGTAAGAGAGGGAGTAGTATAGAGATGTGGGGAGGTTTTAAGGGAGACGATGAGTAGGGTGAGGATGGGGGAGAAGGGAAAAAATTTTGGACAGGAAAGGGACTGAGGCAAGGATGTACGTTGAGTCCGTGTCTTTTCACCCTGTTGCTGGCAGATTTGGACAAGGAATTAGGCAAAGGAGGGTGGGAAGGAATAGAGTTAGGGGAAAGGAAGGTCTACTCATTGGCTTATGCGGACGATGTAGTGCTGTTGGCGAAAGATGAGGAAAGGATGAAAGGCATGATGGGAAAACTAGAGAATTACTTAGGCAGGAAGAAAATGGAGGTAAATACGGATAAGACAAAGATAATGAGATGTAAAAGAGGAGGTGGGAAAAGGAAGAAGGTAAGCTGGAGATAGAAAGGGAGGGTAATAGAAGAGGTAAAGAGTTACAAATATCTGGGATATACTTTACTAACGAATGGGAGGCAAGAGAGTCATGTAGAGAAGAGAGTGAAAAAAGGAGCGGCAATATTAGGACAAGTGTGGGGGATTGGGAAGAGAAAATTTGGAAGAGATTAGGACAGAAGACTATGGTTGTTCGATAGGTTGGTTTGGTCGGTGATAAGTTATGGAGTAGAGATATGGGGTTGGAAGTCGAGAAAGAGGGTAGAGAGTTTACAATGGAGATACCTGAGGTGGATGTTGGGTGTAGAAAGAAGTGTGCCGGATTATATGATATTACAAATGCGCTACAATTCATAATATAATTAACGACGATAATTCGGTTGCGGATCGGGACACACACGCAATTTTATGGAGAGAATGGCACGGAGCAAACTCACGCAGGCAGGCGCGATCGGACGAAGCAACGATACTCTAATAAATTCGTGACTATAATCTAATGATTACCAGATCGTAATAAATTCGTGACTCTTTCGTGAGTCGCCCAACCGCGAAATCGATGGCTTTACAATTCTAATACGACGCTCGTCTCACCAAGCCGGCTCCTTCGTCTCGGCCTTGTCCGGATCGGGATGTCTCCGGTTCCTCTTACATGATATCTCAGCTCGGGATCTGGCTCGCACAATACAAGACAACGTCCGCAGCTCAAGTGAAGGATCTTGGATCCTGCGGGGGCCGCTCGGCAACGCGCCCCACCTTGCCTCTAATAAGCCGGGCCCTTATTGGCCACGATTTTCCAAAATCGACTTGCGCGCGACGCGCGACGTGCACGCCGTTGCTTGCTGATCAATCCAAACGCGGTGATCGATATGGTTGAGCCCCGTGCATGGGAATTTTTGGCGCTTTTCTCTGCGGCAGGTTCCTTTCTCCTTGCCGGGCGCATCCTCCGCCACTGGATTTCCTCCTCGACGAGGGCATTTACTGATTGCAAGCTATAGCGATCTCCGCCGGAATTCGTGCGGGATCGGATTTGAAGTCGCCCCGTCGGGACACCGGCCTCGTGCGCCTTCGCCGGATCCTGCAAGCGTGATTCGGTGACAGTATCGAAATTCTCGTACGATAAAAATTGTAGGCAAGATGAGGGCGGTATTATCTGCGGACTCCAGCTAAAAAAGGGTCTCCGTTACTCCCTCGATATCCGCTCACTCTGCGACTTCCGTGAAGGTTTTCCGTCGAGACGAGACGTTCAAAAATTACAAAATAGATCTCTGTGGCCACCGATTCCCGCCGCACTTGCAATGCAGCGCTTGTAAGAATCTTAACAATTAGCGAAGGAACAACATACGAGACAACACACACAGAAAACACGACTTATCACGCTTTCGCGTCCGTTCCCAAGCGGGAGGACATAGGATCCGCGTGATGTTAACGCGTAAGGGCCGATAAGGCCCTTGTGACGGACAGCAGTCTGCAGCTGTCACGTCACAATATACACACATATATATACAATTGTAATTATATTATTGTGCTAAATTTATACATATTTGCATTAACAAATATCTTTACCGTAGGTATAGCTTAAATATTCAGAAGCTGGTAATTTTATTAATTTTTGTTAATATTTTTAACATTTACATATATATCATGTACTTGTTTGTTATATATTCATTTTATTTTTATTAACTTATTATACTTTTCTCGCGTATCAATATTCATCACTTACATTACAAAATAATTTTATTTTAATTTATAAAATTGTATGTAAACACATTGTAAAACCGCTTGAAAGACAAATTGGCTTTACGTGTGTGTGTACATGTGAATCTATGGAAAATAACTCAAGTGAGCTTTTGCAAAAGATTTCGAGATCTCAGAATTGAATGTACAAATTTTAATCGGACTGGTCGCAATCAAAAGTTCACATCAATATTATATAATAAAATTGCCATTAAATATTTGATTGTGATTTTGGGTTCTTTTTAACTAAAAGTGAATTTGACAATTAAATTCCAGATAAAGCTTAGTAGCGGCGTGACATTTGTGCAGTGAACTTTGCGTCATGCGGCACGATTCTTTATGTACTTGGTGTCGCGTCGCTTGATTATACAGAAATCAATGAAAGTACAATAAAAATAAACATTTTATTAAAAAAAAAACTTTTATATATATATATACACACACACACACACACACACACACACACACACATATACGCGCGCGCGCGCGTGTGTGCGTGCGTGCGTGCGTGTGTGTGTGTGTGACGTGCAGTTTTGCTGTCACGGCGCGCAGCGTCCCTCCGCCGTCACAGGCTGCGACTTCGCGCCGGACGGAGAAGCGAGAGCAAATCGGGAAATCTCCCGGGGGAATCGCGACGAATAGGGAAAATAAATAGACTAAATATTTTACGTTTCTTTTCGGTAACTCGGCGAGCGCCTCATCGCATCAACAGCCCGGAATCCGGAGGAGAGGGCAGGTGCGGAAAAAGGGGCGTGCCGGGATTCCGCGGACCCTGATGGTAATGGCTGAGAATGAGGGACCGCCGGAGGGGCGAGCGAGCGCACCGAGCCCCGGGAAAGCTGGGAAGGAAAATCGGCGCCCCGGCTGGCAACCGGATAACAGCGAGCACCATGGAGGCGGCAGCCTGGAGACCGGAACCGCGGAACTGCCCCCGCGGAATGCGAGACCCTCCTGCGAAAGTCGGTGGGCAACAGGAATCGTCGGTGGACGGCGGAGGTTGCCGACGGAAAGTTTTTATCTTCGCAGGGGGCCCATGAGGCACCTGGAAGAATGAGCGCGCTCACGGTCCTGCGGGCGCAGGACTACTCGCCTTACGGTGATTGGGCAACGTGATGCGCGAGGACTGGCGCGCAGCCTTTAATGGAGGGTCGCGGCATCGATTGCGAATCGACCGCGATCCCCCGTGCTTTTGCGTGCGTGCGGTCTAACTGGGCACTTGTCGCGTCTTCGTAATATCGGTCTTCGGCGATATAGCCTGCGTATGAGAGCGGAGAGAGCGAGGCAGAGCGGGTGCCAAAAGGACTGCAACCAGTGACGGAGAGGCAACAGCAACCAGGAAAAGTATCGGTAAGGTGACCCAGTTATTTCGTCGCGGTCGCGTTTGTGAAGTCACTGGCCGGCGAACCACCCTATTCTCGTTCTGCGTCTGACACGCGTTAATGTTAGTGTTGCGTCAGCCGTGGGGCGGCCTCGCGTTTTTGGTAAATTGTCGGACTCAAGCGAGAGGGGTGGTATCGCGTCGTGTATCGTGGCCTAAGAAGAGAGCGGATTTCGTTCGCAATTTCTCCAGGAAGCAGTAACCGCGTGCGCCGCAAAGCCCTCGCCCGTGCGAGCCGCGTAGCGCCGCGTAGGAAATATAGTCCCCGCGGGTATCGTGCGTGTGCGTTGTGAAGCGCGAGTAATTTCGGGTGTTGAAGTAGGTTTCGGAGAGGAGCGGGCCTGATATCGTGGTCGCGATCTATGGTTGCTGGGATTGTCGGCACATCACGGCCGCCCGAAAAGGTGTATCGCGCAAGCGGAAAGTCGTGCCCGCGCGCTACCGGATTAGCGAGGTCGGCGAGTCGGTGTACACGTGCGCCCGTATCGTTTGACGCGTGATATCGTCTCTAACGTCGCGGTTTATAGACTTTTATTTTCCGTTCTAATATTAATTTTCTTTTTTTCAATAAATCTTATTTTTGTTACTGTTATTCGCTGCGTTAAAATTTGTTTTCCTGTCGCGCTCCGCGCTTTCGCGTGGCGTGGGCCCCTTTCCTTGACCTTGCCCCTCTGCCGTTAGGAGAGCTAGCCGTCTTTTCGGGCGTGAATCAAGTCGTTAGTGAGTCTCGCGAATTGACGTGTCGTCGAGCAGATCTGGTGCCCAACCTGGTCGTTTCGCGTCGCCGAGATTCGCGCGTGAGAAGTTAGGCGCTCGGGCTGTTCCGGACGACGGTATTTTTCCGTCGCTCCGATTTATCGTCGTTGTCGCTGCCTTTTTACTCGCGGCTTTCCCCCGCGCGGAGAAAAAAGTCGTGACAATATATACATATATAACGCTGCTATAAAAATAACAAGAACAATTTATTGTAATGTTATTCAATAATAAAATCTTCATTATTATTGTTAAGACTTTTCTTTACTCAAAGAACAAACATCGTTTTATTGATGAAACGGAGTCTATACATTTAACGTCTTTAGCCAGCGACTGCTTACGTACAACTAACTGTGTCGAGCTTATAGAATAGCATTGTTCACGTATTAGACACGCTCAAACCTCACAATACATACCGAGTAATGCTCCAAACCAGCCTAAGAAATTTGCTTTTCCAGTTAAATTTATATTTAAATTTTTAACAATTATTATTAGTTTTTATAATTATTGTCACTAATATTATAGTACTCTCTAAATTGGAGTCAGTGTAAGGTGATCTCCTTTTAGACACATAACGATTGGACACGACAGCGCGAAGCATTCTCTGCACCACATTTATAACTTTCCACGCAAAATGAAATGCTCGTAAAAATACGTATATGGACGTTTAAAATACACATTTTTGGGGGCAGAGCGACGCTTTTTTCTGCCAAATGTTTCTAAAGTTAGATAATCTGTCATATGATATATTAATGTTTTTTATTAGAAGACTGTGCGTTGTCCAGTAATGTGATGCTTAATCGTGCGGTGTCCAATCGTGCGGTGTCCAATAATGCAGTGTCCAATCGTACGGTGTCCAATCGTACGGTGTCCAATAATGCGGTGTCCAATCGTGCGGTATCTAATCGTGCCGTGTCCAATCGAGCAGTATCCAAACGGGATACTCCCGTCAGTGTATTATCACTGATTTACAGTGGTATACTGTATTTATAGCTGTGATAATTAATAAATTCCTCTCTTTTAGTGATTTTTACTTCAGAATTAGTGTATAACCATTAAAAGATCAGTGTATTTATGTCACTAATTGACAAGTATACCAGTGAAAATCAGTGTATTTTCACTAAAATTCACTAACTGTAATGTAGAGAGTAATTTCTATAGCAACGCCAAGTTTTTTTTTTTAATAAAACATTTATCTTTATTATACTTCCTTTGATTTCTGTATAATGTTAATATGTTAATTAAAACGCATCGAACTGTTATTTATCTATTATTATTATCAGATAAACCCGATTGCACTGTCCTCCCGGTTATTTAATTAATCAATTAAAAAATTAGACCGTCCTGCCCCTTTTTTCACCCTTCCCCCTTCCATGAGAATAAGAAGCATATAAAGTCCCTGTATAAAACGTCGGATTAAAAAGAATTTAAAAATATTGACATTTTGCAAAAAGCAGAATTCAACGGAATTCAGAAAATATTCAATTAAATATCTTCTGAATTCTGCTTGAATAAGTATTCAATTCATTTCAAATATTAACTCTTGCATTCAAAAGAATTCACTTGATTCTAAATATTCTTCGCATTCAATCGCAGTAAAAGACGTTCAAATAAATGCAAAAAAGATTCACTTCTGCTAATTGTTCGGATTCAGAAACACACAAAATTTCATGGTTCTATTCTCAATATCGCACTGAAAAGTATTGTCCACGATCCAATCCGAGAGATTTTTGCAAAGCAGAATTCACAATAAAATCTTGTGAATACAAAATACTATTTTTGAATAAGACATTTTATGCAGGCGTTACATTCTAAAAAAGCTGCTAACCCTGATGATGCAAACTGCAATATTTATGAAACGTCGGCGTAACGCTGTACTAGGACGCAGCATGTATACTACGCTTCATTGAGTCGTTCCATGGCACTCCTTGCAGAATGAAGGGGACGTAGGGAGTAGCCATGGCGCCATCAATCGGCAGCAGCTAACTGAACATACTTATCGACCGAATTATCGATCACTGCAATAGTCGCTAGGTCTACGCGCGCGATTTATCACAAAAATCAAACGTATTAAATCAGAAATAATATTAAAATGATATTAAATTATAGCTAATGTAGTATTTTATTAAAAATATTATTAATGTTAAATATTTTCTACTTTTCTCTTATAATGCTTATTATATATAATTATAAATATATACTTATAAATTCGCACATAAATATTCATATATGATTACACATAAATATGTAATTGTTAATACATTATATATAATGTTACGTAACGTTTACACAGTTTTATAAGTAATATAATTGAATATATAGATGTATAAATTTTTTTATAATTGTGCATACATTTAATTGCATGTAATGCACATTTACATATTTAATTATGTATTATTACTTATAAAAATATGCAAACGTTATAAAAATAAATAACTTATTGTCAGGGAAGCAGAAAAGGAATGGATATGAAGAGGTATTAAAATTGAATCGATTTTTCTTAAACAATTAAAAAAAAATTGTTTCGTATATGTTTTTAACAAAATTAATTGCGTAACCGTTTGTTCCAGGTCGTATAATTTGTGGCTCTGAAAAGAACCGTTTAATAATTGCTTAGTAATCCGTCCATCAACCATTTCATGCGACTACTTGATTTAGTCTCTTCTGTACAGAGCTGTAAAGCTTTTCAAAAAATTCAGGCTTTTGCCTGAGATTCTCCAACTCATTCTTCGCGTGCGCAACCAGTTATGCTTTAGTTCTTTCATGACCAAGATTGCACGAATTTGCAATAGCTGCCCATACATTTTCAATTAAATTGAGATCCGGAGACTTAGCTGGCCAATCGAGAACTTCTATTTCAGGATGTTGAACAAATCATTCCCGTACTATGTGAGCGGTGTGAACAGCACTATTATCTTGAATTAGTCAAAATGTCGGCATATCTTCTACACTATAGATACTGCGAACGCTGGGAAGCAAAACATTCTCCAGAATATCTATATATTCGAAGGCGTCCATATGCGGTGACACTTCAACTAGTTCTCCCGGACAATGAAGTCCAATCCATACATAGCACAAGTAATGCGCCCACTATGCCCGCTCAGAAGCACATATTTTGAATCAAGTCGAGGGTCTCGAGGTCTCCAGACATAATGACGTTTATCATCTGATGAACGAAATACTTTTTCGTCAGTACAGATAGTTCGTTTCCAATCTGTCAGTGACACGGTAATGAGTTAATGCAGCGCAAAAGCAACACGATCATCGCGATGTCGATCCGATAATGCGATCTTATGTGCTGGATGGTAACAGTGCACGTTCGCTTCATGTAAACACCTTTACGCTGTAGTCTTAAATATTTGTAAATCTAATTGATTTACAGAGTGCGAGACCGGAAGAAAAGGATCTTCATCTACATGACTAACTAATAACATATCTTGTTCAACAGTTGTAAATCGTCGTCCACGGTTGTTTCTCCGTTTATCTATCATTCCTTCTGCGCCTTCCTCCTGCCATCAATTGATCCATTTTTGCACAGTTCTTGGATTGCATTGAAGACGATGAGCAATGTCCTCCACACTCGCACCAACTTTTCACATACCAATAATACGGGCACGAGAAAAATCACTAAGACTTGCCATAGTTGCACAAGAAAAGACAATAAAGTGAAAAGAATAACAATTGAACATCGGTTTGGTGATAGTCTTTTCTTCGTTTGCCTTTTTTCGCTCGAGTGAAGCGAGATAGCATAAGCTGCCTTATGAATAATATTATTGTTGCACGAAATGGTTGGTGGACGGATTACTAAGCAATTATTAAACGGCTCTTTTCAGAGCAACAAATTATTCGACCTGGAACAAACGGTTACGCAGTTAATTTTGCTAAAAACATATACAAACAAATTTTTTTTGAATTGTTTAAGAAAAATCGATTCAATTTTAATACCTCTTCATATTCATTTTTTTCTGCTTCCCTGACAATAAGTTATTTATTTCTCTAACGTTTGCATATTTTTATAAGTAATAATACATAATTAAATATGTAAATGTGCATCACATGCAATTAATTGTATGCACAATTATAAAAAAGTTTATACATCTATATATTCAATTATATTACTCACAAAACTGTGTAAACGTTACGTAACATTATATATAATGCATTAACAATTATATATTTATGTGTAATCATATATGAATATTTATGTGCAAATTTATAAGTATATAGTTTATAATTATATATAATAAGCATTATAAGAAAAAAGTAGAAAATATTTAATATTAATAATATTTTTAATAAAATACTACATTTGTTATAATTTAATATCATTTTAATATTATTTCTGATTTAATATGTTTGATTTTTGTGATAAATCGCGCGCGCGTAGACCTAGCGACTACTGCAGCGATCGATAATTCGGTCGATAAGTTCAATCAGTTGCTGCCGGCTGATGGCGCCATGGCTACTTCCTACGTCCCTTTCATCCCGCAAGGGGTGCCCAGGAACCAATCGATGAAGCGTAGTGTATCTGAAAACCTTTTCCATTAATAAGTCTAATTTCTGTCTGTATTTAATTAAATTATCCGGCTAAGGATTAGACAACAATAATCTAGATCATTTTTTTTCACCGATTATATGTTCAATATATTATTTTAATTGTTTGTACTATACTCTACCTCTCTCGTAATCGGCGTTATGCTGTCTAGTTTATCGAGCAATTCCGGGTCAGTCACTTCAATAGCTTTCTTCTTCACACAATCATCTGTCAAAGATGTACTTGCCACTTTTCGAAAAGACTTTTTTCGATCTGAATGATTTTCATCTTCTTTATTAACATCTTTCTTTTTCTCCGGTTCGTATAAGATCGGTTCCTGATAAGCGGACGCTTTGCCGGCCAGTAAATTTTTCAGTTCAATAACTTTTTTATTAATATTGGAGATAAGTTTGTCACGAGCATAATCAGCTGCAAACTGAAAATAATATATTGTGTAATAAGTGTGGAAAGTCGACTATGTCCCATGGGTACGTTCACCCGCACTCATGGGCAATAGCCAATCTATATAAATATATAATATTTTCTGTTACAAGAGCGTAGAAAAGTATTGGAGGCGAGAAAGAATTTAGAAGAGAAAATGGGAGGTTCAAGGTAGAAGACAGAAAGCTTGTAGACAATGGAGTCACTCGCAAAAAAATCCATTTCTATACAGTTTCACTGATATCACATATTGACTTCTCACCACATTATTATTGACACTATTACATTTGATTTTTTTACGCGGTCTTGATATAACAATGCGATGTCTGATTTAATGTCTTTAATTGACATGAATTAACAGATAGACCACGGTTAGGTTCACGAAAGCGACAAAATTGGTAATTCTACAAGAGATACCGTATGCATGTCACGAGATGACGGCGAAAGTTGAGATCTTTCAAGCAAAGACTGACCATAAAATTTCGTCAAATTCCTGCAAGTAAGAGAGAAATTGTGACGTGACGTTTTTCGTCAGTCACAAGGGCCGGATGGCCCGGCCGGGAAAAGGTCATTTGGGGCCGCTCATTACCCCGAGCGGGGGAGAAGCGGCCTCTCCTTTTCTCAATAAGATTTTGTTAGTTCTTAAGACACGTAGGTATCCGCCGAGCGGAAGTCGCGATCCGCGGGAGAGGTGGTGCGCCAAGATGACCTTTTGTGATTAACGGAGCAGCCGTCGAGGGAAGATGAATGAGAAGCATAGACGACCGAGCGGCGGGGCCCCGGACAGCCGGAGGACAGCGAGCAAGGGCAAGTAATTGCATACAGTACTGAGGTACGTTGTAAAAGTCAGGGGACACTGCCGTTATACTGTTGTTCGGTACTCAGTTAAATAGCGAGGAATGCGCGGGAAAAATCCCCCTTCTACAACAATAAAGACTGCGAACGCGGGCAACGATTTACCACGGAGAACGCGAGTGATCGACACTCTCTCTTGAGCGCTCAAACTAGTAGCATCGAATATTAAATCTCGCTGCGGCCGAATTTTTTGTACTTGTACGGACTGAGCCTTTGTTGAACCGTTCCACAATAAATCCTATATAAGGTGTTTAATAGTGTAATTATTTCTCGCGACAACTTAAACTACGCGAGTGGAATTATCCAAACCAGCCAGCCTAATTATCCAAGCAAGATAGTTCCAGCACGTACACATTTTTTGGTCCTTCGAGCCGGATTTCTCGGTCATCATTGGAACGAGTCAACTTGATACGGAAGGCGAGTCCACAAGCAAGGCATAAGGAGAGAGGACCATCTTGAAAGGCAAAATACGGTACACCACGACTGCGGCGGAGGCGGCGATCGCGCCTAGAGCTTCAGTTGGTGACCAGGGGACGTTCCACTAACGATACTCGACAATTGAGGTACAACAAGACTGATCTACTATAGTCACGGGAAACGGGGAAAACTGTTCATTTGACCGTGCCAATCACTTGCATTTCTTTTTTGCATTGTAACGATAAAAGACGATATGCCGCTCGACTCCGGTTCGGCGGGCGCGAGCTCACTAGCGAACAACGCTATTGCGTGGAGGAGGCGACGAGGTACAATAAAGGCTTCATGTACGCGAATCGAAACATTTGTCAATAGCGTGAATGAAGTAACTCCGGAAATCGCGGCTCAGTTAGAAGAAAGACGGTCGCGGTTAGAAATCATTTTTAACGAATATGACGATATACAATCTAAAATCGAATCAATAGAAGGAGGTAACGAAGAAGTTAGCGATAGAGCAAATTTCGAGGAGGCGTATTATGCGTTGTGTGCGCAAATTCGACAATTAATGAGGCCCGTATCAGCGCAACCGGTAGTACAGCCGCGGGCGTTGCGAAGCCCAACGCAGTACAGTACGGAGCATGCTGCCCACGTGCGTTTACCAAAGATTAATCTACCTAATTTTTGTGGAAATTACGACGAATGGTTTCCTTTCTATGATTCATTTAAGACATTAATTCATGATAACGAATCGTTAAGTAACATTCAAAAATTTCAATATTTGCGATCGTCCTTGGCCGGCCAGGCGATAAATGTTGTGAACGCTTTGGAAATATCGGAGCGGAATTACGACCTCGCTTGGAGTCTGCTTAAGGAACGATACGACAACAAACGAATCATCGTTCAATCGCATGTAAAAGCCATGCTAGAGCTAACGGCAATAAACAAAGAAAATGCTAACGGATTAAGGCAAATATCGGATGGCGTTTCAAGACATATACGGGCATTGACCGCGCTGGGACGTCCGGCTGACAAGTGGGACGACCTCTTAATCTATATTATAAGCGCGAAATTAGATTCCGTTACCTCTCGAGAGTGGCATGCCTCACTGAAGGGCACAGAGTTACCCACACTGAAACAGTTTCTAGAGTTCGTTGCTCACCGCTGCCAGACGTTGGAGGTGGTGAGCAAGAGAGACGTGAGCGTGCCTGGTCGAGCGGGTGCGCGGGCACAGGGCGGCAATGGCGGACGGCAAGCGGCGTGTGTCGCTACGGTTCGCGGCAAGTGCTATTATTGTATGGGCGAGCACACGGTTTATGCGTGCAAGGAGTTTTTAAAGTTGCCCATTGATCGGCGAATAACTGAGATGCGTCGACGAAAAATTTGCCTAAACTGCCTGCGCACCTCGACGCACGCGGCCAACAAATGTACGTCGGGCGGTTGCAGAACGTGCGGTTTAAAGCACTACACTCTTTTGCATTCGACGCGCGAGCCGGGGGGCGATGGCGCGAATCCGCGCGGCAATGAGTCAAACGGATCGTCCGGCACGGTGAATGCGGCTAGCGTTAGCGCGCACGCGGCGGTCGAGCGGAGCGGACGGGACGTGCTGTTGTCTACGGCGATTATCTATGTTTATGATAAAAACAATACACGCAGAATGTGTCGAGTTCTCCTCGATTCTGGCTCGCAAGTAAATTTCATAACGGGCGAATTTCTCGGTGCCCTGCGTCTCGCGCCGCGACCGACGAGTATATCTATTTCCGGTATAGGCGGTGCGTCGTCAATGTCAAATCAAATAGCCAATGTGAAACTAAGATCACGCGTGAATTCGTTTACGGCGAACATAGACTGCGTGGTTGCAGATCGAATCACGGACGGAATACCCGCGACCACCATAAAGCGCCGGGCATTTAAACTGCCGGCCGGAATTAAACTCGCAGACCCGCAATTCAACATGTCGGCAAATGTAGACATGTTGATCGGCACGGAGTTGTTCTGGCGGTTGTTATGCGTGGGACAAATCGCGGCTAATTCTGATCATCCGACACTGCAGAAAACGCGTCTCGGCTGGATTCTCGCTGGACGCACCATCAACAACTCATCTCCAACTAACGAAGCGTGCAATACGCGCGCTTCGTTAGTTGGAGATGAGTCGTTGATGGTGCGTCCAGCGAGAATCCAGCCGAGACGCGTTTTCTGCAGTGTCGGATGATCAGAATTAGCCGCGATTTGTCCCACGCATAACAACCGCCAGAACAACTCCGTGCCGATCAACATGTCTACATTTGCCGACATGTTGAATTGCGGGTCTGCGAGTTTAATTCCGGCCGGCAGTTTAAATGCCCGGCGCTTTATGGTGGTCGCGGGTATTCCGTCCGTGATTCGATCTGCAACCACGCAGTCTATGTTCGCCGTAAACGAATTCACGCGTGATCTTAGTTTCACATTGGCTATTTGATTTGACATTGACGACGCACCGCCTATACCGGAAATAGATATACTCGTCGGTCGCGGCGCGAGACGCAGGGCACCGAGAAATTCGCCCGTTATGAAATTTACTTGCGAGCCAGAATCGAGGAGAACTCGACACATTCTGCGTGTATTGTTTTTATCATAAACATAGATAATCGCCGTAGACAACAGCACGTCCCGTCCGCTCCGCTCGACCGCCGCGTGCGCGCTAACGCTAGCCGCATTCACCGTGCCGGACGATCCGTTTGACTCATTGCCGCGCGGATTCGCGCCATCGCCCCCCCGGCTCGCGCGTCGAATGCAAAAGAGTGTTGTGCTTTAAACCGCACGTTCTGCAACCGCCCGACGTACACGGCCAACAACTGTATTGTAGAGAAAGGAGCAGCAGTCCGGTGCAGCCGGAGGCGACGCCGGGGAGGAAGCATGCGCCCCTACATCCGACAACCAGGATGGAGGAAGCCCCAGCCGGCGCGGTAGCCACGGCCCCGAGGAGTAGGCCGGACGGGGCCTGATCAACCCCGAGCCGGCTCAGCGGCAGCCGAGACAGCCAAGGACATCGTGGCGTGCAATCCGCGGCCTTCAAATTACGCGGCGTCATGACCAGAGGCGCCCTCGGACGCTGAGATCCTGCAGGACGGGCGTAGGACCCCCCATCGACTAGCGATCGGTGTGCGCAAATCGAAGCGCGATCGATGCGCGGGCCGCTGCCGGCGTCCGCGGCGCCCCCGACCGCTCACGGTTCGTCACTGTTCGGCGAGATAGCAACGAGAGCGGTTCCACGGCCATCGACGACGCTACCCTGCTTGTAAGGCCACCACTTCGACCACGCGGTAAGAGCGAAGACGGCCGGCCCGGCCTTTAGTGAGAATTAATTACCCTACCGAGCGTTCGGTAGGCGGATCTATTATTCTCGGGATACCGAGAGTCGAGTCACCGCGTAGCAGGGCCGTGTCGATCTTCGCCTCGTATAGAGTAGTTATTGCGCCTATTGTCTCCTCCCTCAGGGAATATGTCGAGCCGACAGTCGATCTTTGTATTTGCGTAAGAAGTAAAGTCTCGCGACGGGATAGCGCGTACAGTAATATCCGCCGGGATTCATCTGCCGCATACCGAGAGTGTGAGCCGGTTGTGCAATACCGAGGCGGGCTTCCGCAGATAAGGATTTCTGCACGGAATGCGCAAGTTACGTAGCGGCCTATCCCGTTTATCGCCTATTAAGTATTGTTAACGTCGTGTGTCGTCATATTGAAGTAGATTGTATTCTGTGTAGAGTAAGCTTTGAGCTATTGTGAATGTTGAGTTAAGTACGCCATAGCCGTACCGGTCAGTGCGTTATAATGATTAGATTGTAATCGATGGCAACGCAGTTGCCATCCTAACTTCAATACATGCTTATTATATTTATTCAGTCGATCTAGTTATTCACGCGAGACCTCTCCTCTCCTATTCCGCGTGCCGAGAAAGAACCTCGCCCCTCTGCCATTTCGTGTGAAGGCTGGCTAGCCGGCATTCGGCCGTCGTGCGAAGTACCGAGAGTATCGCGAGTTTTGTGCGGCGCGAATTACGCGCCTGGCGCCCAACCTTTTGTTGAGAAGCACGGCGAAGTTGCAGACGCAAAGAAAGTAACGTTGCAAAATACAAGTTATTTAACTCTTTCGCTTGCCATAGTCTGTTCGTTTTCGTTGCATGAATGTAACAGTGCAGCAAAAAAAACAAATAAGTTTTATATGTGCTTCTATCACAGTGGTGAGTATAGTATAATATACAAAATGGGTTTTGCAAAATTTTGCAACAATTCTTCACTGAAAGGCTATGTAGCGAAAATATTTCCAAAAGATCGTAAAATACAGGCAAAAAATGTTGGGCGTAAAGATCGTATACCCACAGAAAATTTTTGTGTTGCTTGTTGGAAAACGCCAAATGTAAATAAAAGTAAAAAAATTTTAGTATATATTGTTTTAAAATATTGTACTTAAAAAGAACATAATATTTGGTTTCTTTAAAACATTTATTTTTATCTGTATTAAATTATAATGTTAATTAAAAGGTTTGTGTGTTTTAAATATGAGTTCTTAAACGGAAGTTTTTAAACAATCAAAAATGGTCTTCTGATAACAGATCTCTGCTTGGAAAATCTCTAGATAATTTTAAGAGATTTACCGTATGCGTATCGCGAGATAGCGCATACAAATAACGAAAGCAAACGTGGGAAAATCGAATGATCGTGCAGAAATCATGGAAAATACTTTTTTCCACAACTCACACCATCTATTGAAAACAATGAAATAATGGATTACTTGTAAAAGAACTGATCCATGAGAAATCGGTGACTTTCTGAATGAAATAGAAACACGAAAAAGACAACTTTTAATCCATATGTAACAAAAAATATCAAGGCTCATGGTAGTGGTTCACGCCAAGTAAACGTGCAGCGCGAGACCGACTGTATTCTTTACGCGAGTACGCGACTTGCGAGCACTCGAGATTGTCGGATCTTAAAAACGGCTAAACCAATCGAGTTCTAACTTAATCGAAAGCTTGGGGTCGATATACTATATATCTGAAAACTGTATTTATTTTTCCTTTACATGTCCTATGAGTGAAGGTATTGCGACGCAAAGTTCGAATTGTCAATATTTTATTTAAGATACGTTATCATCATCATCATTGTCAGCCTTGTAAATATCTCTACGATGCCGCCATGAGAGACGAAATTCCATCTTGTGTATCTGTTACAATGGTTGCGTTCGGCGGAGAATGTAACGGTGAAACTGTTGCAAAATTCTTTAATATGATTGGTTTATACATTTGTGACGATGCCCCGTTGAAGCATCGTTACTCAGCGAAAAGAGCCGCCGATCGCCATAAGACCCTATGGCAAAAAGGCGCGAAGCGCCGGCTCCCAAATTTAATACATTCTCAAACGGCCACGACGAAGGACACAGCAAGGAAACGCGACCTGACAAACGGCGTCGTTGCCACGCACGCGCACCGGCTCCTCCGAGAGCGAGGAAAACCGCGGCGCGCGGAGGTACCCGAAACCAAGACGGAAATCTCCGAAGTTGGCGCCTCCACCGTATAAAAAATCGGTGGAGGCAACTCCAAGATCATCTTGTCACCCGACACAATTCCGAACACTCGATCCAGAAAAATCATTCTTTATCATACAGCTAGCAAAAAGCAAACGTGGTGAAGCGTCTTCGCCTCGACCGAGCGTTCTTGGTAAGAAGCGTCACCTGGCAAAGGGAGTGGAGAGTCTTCGCCCCTGCCGGAAGTTCTTGGCCGCCAGTTAGTAACGCCGCTAAGCCTACCTACGCCAAATTCTTCCGCCCGAGGAGGGGGGGAGTAAGTGTCTTACGCTCCGTCAAGCGTTTTGGCCGAAACAACAGCAACCCGTACGTTCTCTCCCACTCTACCTTAGGGGCAAGGCTCGCGAAATTCACCGCCGCACCCGCGTACCCGAATTCTCCGCGCACCCGACAACTGACGCTCCCGCAGCACGCACCAACTACACCGCGAAACATCGCGTACGCGCCTCGCGCTATTTGAAATCTGCGCGCGCAACTTCTCGTATAGAAGCGTTACAAATTAGAAAAGGCTGCAACAGCAATCTATAGAAAACCTGTAAATATCTGTACATAAGTTGTTATAAAGACATTTTAGTTATAATAAAAACCTTCTTTTTTACTAAAAACTCAAACATCTCGTGTCAGCGTTATTTCTACTTCCTTTCCGCTCAAACCTCTCACGAGCTACTCCGCAGTACAAGAGACACGGTTGTTTGACATTTAGATCCGACAAGAACCAAGAGTAAGAACCAATCATATTGGAGTATTTTACAACAGTTTCATCGCTACAGTCTCCGCTTAAACGCAGCAAATGTGCCGTTCGCATTGTGACTATAGCACCATGGAGTGAGTCACAGATGTGCACAGTAATAAACGGACACAGCAGGCTAAGTGAAACGGACACAGTAACAAACGGACACAGACCAAACGGACACAATAATAAACGGACACAGTAACAAACGGACACAGTAACAAACGGACACATTAACAAACGGACACAGTAATAGACGGACACAGTAACAAACGGACACAAACCAAATGCGCACACTGCACATGCGCACACGGAAAGTCGCAAACCCATGTGATGCAGTGAATGCTTTGGACGGACGCACGCACGCACGCACGCACGCACGCACACGGAGGAGTGCAAAGGGGGCCTTCGGCCCCTCTCCCGCACCCACCCCATCCAAGTCGCTAATCTATGTGGACTTTACTCTGCTTGCAATGTACATGGATTGCATTTGGTCCGTGCGCGCATGTGCAGTGTGCGCATTTGGTCTGTGTCCGTTTGTTACTGTATCCGTTTCGCACTGTGTCCGTTTGTTACTGTGTCCGTTTATTACTATGTCCGTTTAATCTGTGTCCGTTTGTTACTGTGTCCATTTCACTCAGCCTGCTGTGTCCGTTTATTACTGTGCGCATCTAGGATGCTCCCGCACCATATATAAATCACATAGTTTGCCAGAGGCTCGCTCGCGCTACGCACCAGCTCGGGCTAAGTGACGTGAAGTTATGTTGAGGTTATATTATGACAGTTTCGTGAAGTAGTTGTTTTGTCATCTAATGTATCCTTCAACAATAATTTTAGTTGTAATTAGATTTTTATATGAAAATTTTAGTTGTAATAAATTTCGGGAAGCATAATAATAATTCGCTGTAAGTGACGCGCAGCGTGAGATTACGAAACAGTTTCGTGATTTGTGCTTTATTATTATCGATAATAGTGTCGATGGTAAAACTTCGAGAGAGAGAGGGAGAAAGAGGCAGAGAGAGAACGAAGAAAACGGACAGCGGAAAGAGCGGGGACGGAAAAGAGTAAAAAGTGGAGTCATTTGAGGTACTCAAATTTTTACACATTTTCATATGTTTTACATAAAAAACGTATATGATAGCTCTGAAGCTGATTGTTTCATATTATGTATTTATTAGTATAAGTGTAATAACGGGGAGCGTCCGAAATGGCCACGTTCGAAATGGCCACGCGTAAATTTGACCACGTTCGAAATAGACACGTTCGAAACGGCCACGTTCAGAACGGCCACGTTCGAAACGGCCACGTTCGGAACGGCCAGGTTCAGAACGGCCACGTTCAAAACGGCCACGGTCGAAACGGCCACGGTCGAAACGGCTACGGTCGAAACGGTCACGTTCAAAATGGCCACGTTCGAAATAGTGACGTATGTTTTACTTGATTCCTAATACAATGCACATGGGTTAGCGACTTGGATGGTGTTCGCGACTCGGCGACGAGATTGCTGGTTAGCCACTGAGGATGAGAGGACGTTCGTGGAACAGGTGTTAAATTAAATGCACTACACGTGCATTTACTAAATGCAATTACGTGTCACGTGGATTCATCGTGATGTCAGATTCGTACCGTATATTTATCACAGATCTTATTGAGACACGTTACATGCGGTTATTCGGTTTTGAGCACACTAATGAGATTGTCTAGAGTCATTAAACAATGTCCACTCACTCGGTAGAAATTATATTAATTAATTCGTTACCGGTGACGACGATGATGCCCGTGAGCCGGTATCACGCGGCGCCGGCATGCGCGTAGAGTGGTGAGCTTGAGCCTCTCGATGTTGATGCACTAGAGCAGTACGGATGAGTCTCTCAATAATAATTAAATGAGTCCTTCTTTGAGTAATTGTCGGATGAATCTCCTATGATCTCACGAATAGATTCGAGCATCAAAAACTATGTCGAAACAATAGCACAATGAACGAAAATGAACCGCCGCCATAGAGCACACGTATCGAAGTAGATAATTCTGATGATATGCGCATGCTGGCGCACCACGATCTACGCGAACGGTGATCGATAGCTGCTGCCACCTGACGTGACGGCGCGAACTCAGTACATGCTGAATCCCGAACAGATGGAGTGGGTGCGGGAAGAGGGCCAAAAGCCTCCCTTGAACCCCCCCCCCGTGTGTGTGTGTGTGTGCGCGCGCGCGCGCGCATGTGTGTGTGTGTGTGTATATATATATTTGCAACTTTTTTCTAATAATGTAATTATTTAAGATGTTACTATTAATTAATAAAAGTGATCATTATTTAGATTTCTAAACATTTCTAAATATATATTTTAAATATATTTCTGATAATATTATCCTTATTCTTCGTCGTACTTATTCTTAGTCGCATATATAATTACCAATAGCTTGGTAATAGGAGATAAAATCTTTGTCCTTGCAACACTTATTAGATGCAGAACTGTATATCTCATAGCATCTCATTCATCTCATTATTAAACCTAGACTGTCATACCGAAATATTTTTGTACCCCAAGGCAAATTTAATTACATCTTCTAATTTAGCAGATGAAAAAATTAACTCTGGTCACTGACCATAATTTAATTTAAAGTCTTAAGAATCTAGAGAGACACTAGCTGGCGTTGGAATGTTGTTAATTTTCGAGCAATGCAGATATAAAGTAAAAATAGAGCATGTTTATACCCAAATTTGACATTTATGTATGCATTTTGTTAGGATAACGCCATACAAAACATACTTCTTTCGTGTTTACATTTCGTTCGGATAGGCATTCGCCATAAAAAGATCGGTACTACGGCTGCGTTTGTACAAGTTGAAATGTTCCTGTATGTGAAAATACAGTGGGGACCATAGTGGGAACAACAGTGGCGAGTGCCACTTTTTAAGTCATAAAAATATTTTAATAATTTTTTTTATTTTAATCAAGTGACACAGTAGCGGCGCGACGCCAAGTACAAAAAGAATCGCGCCGCATGATGCAAACTTCACTGCGCAAATATTGCGGCGCTACTACGCTTTATCTGGAAACAAAAAACAAACAAACATAAAGAGCTCGTTATTGCTAAGTAAAAATAATACGATAAACGGGTCAATATATCGAGCTAAGACAAATTATCCTAATATATTTTTTTTATTTATTTATTTCACATAATCCTTACCTTTCGGCTTAGAATGACTTCCGGTTTTCATACATTTGGTGCTGGTCATAATAATAACTTTACAATATATATCTATCTATATATATAAAATACAATCCACAATATCCGAACATTTGTAATATAACATAAAGGTGTAAACTTCATAAACAATTCCATATAAACTCTATAATCAACTTCATAAACTTTGGTGTACTAACTGCTTAAATTAACTTCAATTAAAAGATAAAAAAAATTTTAATTGAACTAAAATTAAATGAAATTAAAAATTAAAACTAAGATTAAAGATTAAAGTTAAAATTAAAGTTAAGAATAGAATCGAAATTACGTTGGATTATTAAATTATAAATTAATTCAGTGTTGGAACTTTAGACCATTAAACATTTCAATAAACGATTTATCATCCAGTAACAATAACAAATGACAATTGAGACAGTCTTATCTGGCTATTCCCTGCAACTTTCCGTCCTGCCTCTTCTATTTTCGCTCCTCCTTTCTTCTCTCTCTATTAATCCTCTTCATCTCTTCTAGACCCCTGCCATCCTCGTTTAATAGATCCCGGGCCTGTATGTCGCTCTTTGTTGCCTGGCATATCCGAATCATGTACTCCAGGCTCTCTATCTCTTCCCCGCACAGTCTGCAAGTCTTGTCTTCTACCTCCTTCCAGTGTTGGTTTCCTTTGCATTCGTTTCCGCATCTATATCTTGCTATTAGACATCTATCATTTCTTTTCTTTTTCCCTCGTAGGTACTTCGGCAATTTCTCTGTTATTATATCTTTATATGTTATGTTGTACCTCGATTCGGTAATCTTCTTCCTTCTCTCCTCTTTTTTCTTGCTCTCAATCCTCTCTAGTGTTGTTTTTATTAGTTCTTCAATTCTTGTCTCTCTCTTTCCTTACCTCCTTCTCCATTCTTAGTTCTCTGAAGAGTCTGCTCCTCGCTGCTTCCCACTTGCTTTCCTCTCTCCCTGTTCTTTCCCTATCCAAATCCTTGATGCATTCTGTCACTATTTTCTTCCCGCTGTTCCTTGCTCTTTCTTCATATTTTATCGCTCTCTTCTAATAAGCTATGCTTCTATTCTTATTTCTTTCATCTTCGTTTTCTCTCTCTTGTTCTGTCTCGTAAAACCCATTTAATGTATTTCCTCTTTATCCTGTCTAATCTCGCCTCATTTATCCATCCCCAGATCTCCGCTCCGTACAGCGCTATGCTGCCCACCAATGCATCAAACATCTTCATTCTTCTGGTGTAATCATCCCTGAATATCCTTTTTCCTATGCTCCACGTCTTCTTCATCGCTACTGTCGCCCTCTTGAACCTTTCCACAATCTGTTTCTCCATTCCTTCGTTTTTCTCCAGTATATAGCCTAGATACTTTATTTCTTTAACTTCTTCTATATTTTGATCGCCCCATCTCCATTCTCTTTTCTTCTTCCTTCCTCTTCCGTCCTAAAATACTAACATCTTCGACTTTTCTGTACTAAGTGCTATATTTTTCCTCTCTAAGTATCTCTTAAAACGTTTTATCATTCCTTTTAGTTCTTCTTCACTTCTCGCTAGTAGTACCATGTCGTCTGCGTATGAGATTGTCCAGAATTTTTCCCTCCCTACTGTGACTCCTCTTACTTGTTCCTTCTTCATTTCTTCTTCTAAATCCATCACATATATGTTAAACAATGTAGGGCTCATCGGGCACCCCTGTCGTACTTCTCTCTCCGTCCAAAAATCTTCCGTCCTTCTCTCTCCTATTCTTACTGTGTTCTTAGTTTCCCTGCAGGATAATTCTTCTCCTTAGATGGTCATCTCCTATGTGTTTCATCATTTGATTTAGCTTCTGTCTGTCTACCCTGTCAAATACCGCTTTCAGATCCGCGAAAAATGCAAAAACTTTCCCTCTCTTCTTGGTCAATTCCTTGTTTACAATGTAGTTTAGCACATAGATCGCATCTACCGTCGCTCTTCCTTTCCTAAAACCGAATTGAGTTTCTTGCAGTTTTTCCTCCGCTGCCCTCATTAGCCTGTCGTTCAAAATACTAGCATATATCTTATAAGCCGTATTCAGGAGAGTTACTCCTCTGTAGTTTCTTATCTCACTCTTCTCTCCTTTTTTGAAAATCGGACTGATTATCCCTTTGTTCCAATCTCCTGGTAATTTTCCATGTTTCCACACCCCGTTCAACAGTCACCCCACAGAACTTCTCCTGTTTCTCCAGGCATATATTTCCACGCCTCGTTTTCTATACCGTCTTCTCCTGGAGCTTTCTCCATTTTCAGTTTCGTCCATTGGTTATCCAATTCTTCGGTCGTTAATTCTGTTACCTCTTCCTCTGAACTCTCCTCCCCTTCGCTTCTTTTCTTCTCTTCTTCCTGTTATCCTTTCTTCTTTTCCTCCTAGTAGGTCCATAAAGTGTTTTTTTCCAATCTCCCAGCTCTATTCCTTCGTCTATGCCTTCTCTCTTCTTTCTATATCTATTTATGTATTTCCATGCTTCTTTTTCTGTACTGATGTTCTTTATTTTCCTTTCCTCTTCTTCCTCGTGTCTTTTCTTTTCTTCTTTGCACCATTCTTTGTAGTGTTTCCTTTTTTGGACATAATCTTCTCGGCTAATCTTTCCTTTTTTTATTCTCCTCAACATCGCTCTTAGATATCTCTTCTCTCTCTTCCATTCCTTACTGTGCCATTCTTTCTTCCCGAGCTTCCATTTCCCTCTTTTCTTTTTAAGCTTCGTGATTGAACCTTTCACCTGTTTTCAGTTCCTGCCAGATTTCCTCGTTCTCTCTTTGCTCACAAGTCCATCCTTCACAACGTTCTCTATAGCTCTTTCTTTCTTCTTCGCTCCAATCACTCACCTCTATGATTTCCGTCTTATCTTCTCTTTTACTCGTCTGCATATTTGGACCCTCTAATTCCACCTCTAGTAGCACGTAGTCTGACTCCGTCCTGTCTCCTTCGATTACTTTCTTAATGTCCTCCTCCGCCTTTTCATTTGCAATTACATAGTCCACCACTGACGCTCCTACCTCCCCGATGTAGATCTAGTCTCCTTCTTTGTAATAGCTACCGTTTAAAATCATCCACCCTCTCTCCTCAATTTTGCTTATTAACATTTTTCCCTCTCTGTTTATCACTTTGTCTCTTGATTCCTTTGATGTTCTTACCTTTCCTTCCTCTCCTCTAATTGGTCCTCTTTCTCTTCGTCCTCTTTCTTTCCGGTCCTTGCATTGTAATCTCCTCCGAACATTATGTACTCTTCCTCTTCTTCTTGGATTAGATCCGTTATGGCATTCATAGTTTCCTCTATGTCCTGGTTATACACTGTAACAATTCTCCACCTGATTCCGTTGTGGCTCAGTTTTATCTCCGCTATGTTGTAGCTTAGTTCTTTGAAATTTGTATCCTTCAAGCTCTTGTTTACCGCTGTAATTATACCTCCTCTGGCTCTCCCTTTCTTGTGTTCTCTCCTTGCCAGTATACAGTTTCATCTAAATTTATTCGGCAACTTATCTTTTATTTTCCTCCAACCTTCCGCTTCAATCCACGTCTCTGTTAAACCTAAGATGTCGAATTCCTCCAGGTATTCCCACGTATCATCATTTAAGTATGTTAGGCCTGCAACATTCCAAAAACATATTCGTAGTCCTCCTCCTCTCCTTTCCCTCTCTTCCTTGTCCTCCTTGTCCTCTTCTCATTCCTTTCTTCTTCCGTCTTCAATCTCCTTCTTCTTCTCGTTCCACCTGTAAACCTGATCTCCGATAATTAATTTCATATATCCTATCTTTACCTTTCGTCCTTTTTCTCTTTCCATTCTTGCTCTCTCTCTCAATTTTCTCTGAATTCCCCTCTCCTCTTTTGTTAGGTCATCTTCTATCCATATTCCTTGCCTTAAATCCTTTTTCCTGTTCATAACCTCTCTTTTGTGATCCCAGTTTTCTAGACTTGCAATTACTATATCTTTTTCTTTCATTTTTATTCTATAAGCCTTTTCTACTCCTACCTCTACTTTTAAATTTTCTTTCATAAATTTACTCACTTCCTCTTCTACTCTTTTCCAATTTACTCCTTTTATAACTATATTTCTACTCCGAGTTTCCCTCTCTTTCCTCTCGTTTATCTCCTCTAACTCTTCTATCCTCTGCACAAGCTCTTCTTTTTCTCTTTTCCACTCGTTCTTCTCTCTTTCTCTCTCCTCTTCTCTTGATCTCCTCTCTTTCTCCATTTCCTTCCTGATTTTTTCCAGTTGGTCTTCGAGGCTCTCTTTTATACTCTCTTTCATTTTTTCCATCTGGTTTCTCATATTTTCCATTTCCTTGACTATTCTCTCCATAAGGCTCGAGTTTCCCTCTTCGCCGCCTATCCACTTGTCTAGCTTAACCTTGCTATCCTGTTGGGCTTTACTCCTACTGCTCAGTGCCATCTCTTCGTTCCTTCTCTCACTACTATGCTTCCTCTTTCACCAGTGTTCCCGACTCTCTCCTCTTGTCTCTTACCTAACCTCACTTCTTCTATGCTTGCTTTGTCCGGTCTTCTTTCTTTTCACCCCTTTCCCTGTACTAATCTTTTCTTTCCCTCGACTTTCTTTTCTGCTTGGCTTTCTTCCTGGTTCTTTTCTGCGTCCTATACTCACTTTAATCACTTCGATATTGCTACTGAAACGCTGCAGTATTCTAAGAAACATGCATACTCTGCCATATCCCAACCGGAAGTCCTCTAATACAATATAATTTATTAATTAAAAAATATATAATTATAAATGCGACTAAAAAACAACTGTGTTAAAAATGTTAAACAAATTTTGAAACGTTTCGAAATTTCTTTAACATTTTTGTATCGTCGAAACCTTCCTGACGGACAAGTCTCGATATCACTTTTTTGGGGTGAGATAAATAATACTAACAAATAATATTCGAGCCAAGGGAAAGATTGTTTAAGGGAAATAATTGTTCGAGGGGAAAAGCCATTAGCATAGAAACCCGTTTGATAATGTACAATATTGAATAGTGCACACGAATCGCGCTAATTATTATTCTCGCACATGATCTTATTGATCACATGAGTTGTTATACACGGGGCCCTGGACGCTCGGAATATGATCACGAACGCACGCTGCAATCACGGGTGCTTTCCTCTGACGGTTGGCAACTTTAATATGATGTCGGAATCGAGAACGATTAATTTGCTATCTCACACGCACTGACTCTAGGTCACTTTACAATTATATCGCACTGTACGAATTCTCAAAGAAAAGTGAGAAGTTCCCGTTCTACCCTAAATGACTAAGCGACCGTGGACTATCCCTACTCCGCCGTGTGGGCCGCCATGGTGACGCTACACCATGCATTGTATTAGCCGATTTGGTATGTGTGTGTGCGTGTGTGTGTAGTGGAAGGGAATTCCGGGATGTTCTACCGAACAATTTTTAACATAGTTGTTTTTTAGTCGCATTTATAATTATATATTTTTTATTTAATGAATTATTGTATTAAGATAATTTGTCTTGGCTCAATATATTGACTTTATCTGAAATTTAGCTGCCAAATTCATTTTCAGTTAAAATATCTCAGAAACTAAAATCATAATAAAAAATCTAATGGCAATTTTATTATATAATATTGATGTGAGCTTTCGATTGCGACCAGTCCGATTAAAATTGGTACACTCAATTCTGAGATCTCGAGATTTCTTGCACGAAAAAGCTTACTTGAGCTATTTTTCACAGATTCACATGTACACACACACGTAAAGCCAGTTTGTTGTTCAAGAAGCTTCATAATGTGAAAGTTTTAATTTCGTGGAATCTTTACATACAAAATTAAAAGACTGCTCAAGCGAATGATTCAAATTGTAATAGAGACTCATCTTCATTGCTCTGGTACATCACCATCGAGAAACTTATGCTCACCATGCAACGCGCACGCCGGCGCCGCGTGGCACCGGCTCATGGGCATCCTCATCACAAGCGGTAACAGATTAATCTCTCCCGCGTAAGTGATCAAAGACAGTATTATCATCTAGAAACTCATTCTTGTGCTCATTGTATAGCAAAAGCGTGTAATGTATATCAACTACTATCTGTGATAAATATAAGGTACGACTAGGACATCACGATGAGTCACGTAGCAAATAAATGCAGTACAATTTCTTATTTAATACCTGTTCCACGAACATTCTCTCACCCTGTTTACCATACTCAGGGGCACCAGCGGAACTCGTCGCGGAGTCGCGAACAATATAAAAAATTATTTTGTAAAATAAATAGTGAATATTGGTACGCGAGCAAAGTATAGTAAGTGTGTGTGTGTGTGTGTGCGCGTGCGTGCGTGCGTGTGTACACTGGCGAAAAAAAACAAGACAAAAATTTTGATCAAATTTTTAGGCAATCTTCAAAGTGACGTAACTTTGTGAAAAGTCATCAAATTACATGAACATTTTTTTACATTAAAGGGCAAAGACTCTACTTGAAGAATCCCTATGCTAAAGTTTGATTCGTTAAGTGTGACCCTTTTATATTGCATAATAACCAAATATTTCCTGTACAGAATATTAATATTAAAAAAATTTTTTTATAATAATTTGTTTATTCTATCCGTAATATTTTGCAATAAGTTTAAGAATTGTATCGGTTATCAAAAGTTAACCGACATTATTTAAAGTAGTTGGTCCTTTCTTCCAAAACTATTTATATTTATACATATATACTATAAGATATAATAATTTTAGTTATTAACATTTTAAATAATTAATTATAAATAGTTTTTAAGTGTATTTGTAATAATGAAACATTCAATTTAGCGTAATTTTTGCATATTATTATCAATAAATCAAGATTTATATTTTTAAGATTCCAATATTGGAACGTCCAAAGTTCCAGCTAATTGTGAACTACAATGCGTAAAAGCTTGGAACTCACGAGTTCCAAATCTGAGACAAATCGCACAGCAGCGACGACCCTCCATTATTCCAAAAATTGTTGGAACTGTACTAATACAAGCGCCGGAGCTCGGTCTTTAGTAATCTCTCGGTTCCGAGATTATTTGAACTGTAGTGGTACAAATTCGGAGCTGCATAGAGTAGAAATATTGGAACTGTATACCATCAGAATATCATTGAATTGATTTAGTTCCGAAATTTTTTTTCGTGTACTTTATTAATATTCTTTGCCAAGTATTCATAATATTTCAACACAAAAGTAAATTTAATTATTAAACTAACAATTATTTTAAATAAAAAATTATACATACATGCATGCACACACACATATGTTGATTTTTTCTACAAAATAATGATTTTGTAGTGACCATTTCGGACATAGCCGTGAAACGTGGACAAATCGAACTTCGTGCAATATATCCCGTAGCCGTTCCGAATGTGATCATTTCGAACGTGGCCGTTTCGAACGTGGCCATTCCGAACGTGGCCATTTTTGACGTGGCCGTTTCGAACGTGGGCAAATTGAACTCCGTGCAATATTTCCCGTAGTCATTCCAAACGTGGCCATTTCGAACGTGGTCAAATTTATGGTCATTTCGGACGCTCCTAACTTTTCGCTGCCGCTTCCATCATGTGGTTCGCATATATAATTTGCGGATGTACATGTGTATATCCACCTGTTCCTTTTGCTCCACTGTGCTGCTTGGATACCGCCATGTTCTGGCGCGCGTATCTGACCGGGATAGCGTATTGAGAGTCACCTGGAGTTCTCAAGTGTTATCAATTCAACTATTTTGGCTCCGTCGATATTACTGTTGCACGTGTGCTGTGACATCTGCGAAATTTTAGACAAACTGCGACCGTTACCTGCCTAATCGTACGCGGCTCCTTCGGTTTATCAGGATAGTATGCTAAGAAGATCTGCTTGTGTACTTTATAAGTGCTAGATTGACTGTGGTTTTTAGTTTTTCGGTGGTGTATGCCACAAACGACTCATGCTTCCTGCGTGTGCTAGATGTAAGAAATCGATTACGACTGCGTTGATTGAATGTCTGTGCAGAAGAATATTTCACCCTGGTTGTATCAAGCCATATTCGGTCACCAGGTACGCGGATGATGCTGCAAATCGTTGTCTTCGTCTGTAAATTTACCTCTTACACCTGTAGTGGAAAACACAGCGTAGCCATTTGATTTTGCTAATATGGCTACTTCTGTTGACGCTGGCGAATGCTAAATCGAGTTCGCAATCGCAAATTGCTCTGCAGCAACTAATAAGCTTTCGCATTATTTAATTAAGTAGTTGAGAGTGTCAGACGCAAGATTTTATGCTTTTGTTGAGGATCAGCAGCAGACAAACAGAGAATTTAACGATAAACTTAACCAGTTAAGCAGCATAGCGAGAAGTGTTGATCGTAGCAATCGTATTATAGCTAAGTTAAAGCAACAATGTGCGGCTCTCACAAATGGGATCCGTGATTTAAAGAGAGATGCGTCGTCTTCTCATTCTGTCTCGCCGATTCTGTCTAATAACATGCTTATTATATCGGATATTGCGGATATCGCCAGCTGCCATGTCCATTGTTCCCTTGGTTTGTGTTTGGCAATGTGTTCATGGCCCTTGATCCCGGATCTGTCATGTCACATTTTGAACATCAAGGCTGTTGTCCGTAAACCTCGACTAGGAATGACCAGCCTTCACATGTCTCCGCTATTAATTCTTATATCATCACCTTAGCCTCGGGGGCCGTTTGCAATATAGTCTTATCTAAAAAGCGAGCGAAGCGTGCTCTTGCGCAGAGAGGTCTGCGGCATTGATTCTGATCGGAATGTCTATGTTAACGAGCTGCTCCCTAAAGACATATATGAACTACTACTACTAACTAAGCATATTATCAGGGAAAGATCGTACAAGTACATCTGAGTTAACGGCGATTGTATTTATGTCAGACACTCTGACGATAAGCCGTTTATCCGTATTAACTCTAATGCTGATCTTGACAGACTTGTTTAACATGCGCATATTGTTCGGTTCTTACCTTCTATCACACTTTATAACTTTGATTCGACGTTTACGCAATTTCGCATAGCTCAATTCAATGCTAATTCTTTGCGAGGTCACATAGAGCTTGTCAGACTGCACTTTAATATTGTCTTTTCCACGTAATTTCTGTTTCTGAAACTTGACTCTATGCAGGCGTCTCTGATGATCTTTTTACTTTGAACGACTACTTTTTAATTGGCAACGATCGAGTGGATCAGATTGGTGGTGACGTTGTCTGTTATGGTCATAACTCGCTTAAGAGGATGCTAAACTGCTTGTCAAACTTGATCGAGATCGATAATGTAGAGTCATTTGGGCACGTTATTAACAAAATTTTGTATGTATTTCTTTTATAGATTTAGAAATCCTTTTCTAGAATTAATTGTGGAGTATTTTTTATTCTGTAAATGCAATAAAAAGTTGTACATTGGAACAAATTGTACAATTGTGACGATAAAACAGATAGAATCCTCTTAAACATCGAAAACTTTTTTTCTAAGGTTCCTAGGCTCATTCTAAAAGCACAGTATTGTTCTTTGCTGAAATGCCAAGTGCGCCCCATGCTTATTTTATACGTACAAAGTCTAAAACTTTTAGACGCAGCCAATGATTTCACGAGTCGACTACAGAAGTCGATAACAAAACTATAATTTTCTAACTTTCTTTCGTTTTTCGTATGAAATTGATCGCAGCGCACCGCCTTATTATGTACTTTAATTTTGGAGAAGGATTTTCAATTCCATGCAATCAATAAAAAGATTTCGGTGTCCGAAAATTAATAATAAAACAGAGCGGTTTAGTATCCCCTTAAGGCTGCAGTTATTGCTGCGTCTGCTGGAGACCATGTTAATGATCTCGAATATTTGATCATAGATATTCACCCGCCACGTCGATACTTTTTGCGTTTGTCTATAAGAGACTTAAGAGCCACCTTTTTCACAATTTTGTCGAGTCGTTATCTTGTTTTTCACATTTGTGTAAAAATATTATTATTAATGGTGACTTAAATTGTAATTTATTAGCTGATGATTTTAAAGCGATCTATTTACGTGAACTCATGTCCAGTCTATCTTTGGATATCGTATGCTCGGACACCACTTATCACACAGCCACCTCTGACTCATGATTTGACGTTGACGCTACTAATTGTTGATGATCGTGATAAGATTTCATCGTTCACCAAATCTAAGTATTCATTTATTGCCGGACATGACCTTTTGGAACTTTCGCTGTCACATTAATTTTGAGGTTGACATGAGATGCTCTATCCTACGGCGTAATTACGAGTGAGTCCCAGATGCACACAGTAATAAACGGACACAGCAAGCTGAGTGAAACGGACACAGTAACAAACGGACACAGACCAAACGGACACAGTAATAAACGGACACAGTGCGAAACGGACACAGTAACAAACGGACACAATGCGAAACGGACACAGTAACAAACGGACACAGACCAAATGCGCACAGAGCGAAACGGACACAGACCAAATGCGCACACTGCACATGCGCACAGACCAAATGCATACACGGAAAGTCGCAAACCCATGTGATGCAGTGAATGCTCTGCACGCACACACACACACACACACACACACACACACACACGGGGGGGGTGCAAAGGGGGCCTTCGGCCCCCCTCCCGCACCCACCCTGTCCAAGTCACTAACCTATGTGGACTTTACTCTGCTTGCAATGTACATAGATTGCATTTGGTCCGTGCGCACGTGCAGTGTGCGCATGTGCAGTGTGCGCATTTGGTCCGTGTGCATTTGGTCCGTGCGCATTTGGTCTGTGTCCGTTTCGCACTGTGTCCGTTTCACTCTGTGCGCATTTGGTCTGTGTCCGTTTCGCACTGTGTCCGTTTATTACTGTGTCCGTTTGATCTGTGTCCGTTTCACTCAGCCTGCTGTGTCCGTTTATTACTGTGCGCATCTGGGACGCTCCCGTAATTACAAGGGTATTGTCGGCTCAGAGTTTTTGGAGTTTCTTGACTGGTGTAAATAATACTCTTAATGAAATTAACAACTTGGTTCGCTACTTATGTTCATAAATCCTGTGCTTTGTTAACTCATACTTTGCGCGTAGCACTCGATACGTTTGCGCCTGCTCGTGCATTTGTAATTAAAAAGTCTCCGGTACGGTGGCTTACGGATGAGCTCGAAGCTCGTCTTCGGCTTCGCAACTTGCTATACAAGCAGGCTGTTCGAATAGACTCTTTGGTTATGCTAGGTACCTCTTTCGTAATCTGCTCAACATTGAGCGTGCTAAGAGTAAGTTTCATTTTCGTTCTCTAAATGATATTACTAATTCGGCCAAACTATGGAGGGAGCTTGCTCGTCTTGGTCTCGTAAAATTTACTTTAATTTCTCCTCTCCGTTTTTTTACACCTGATCAGTTGAATTTTCATTATACTTCGTTATGCTAATTTTACTTTTGTTATTACTGGTCTTGCTTACTCACCCAATCGTCCTGAGTTCGCTTTTCTTCCTGTACTTCCCCGTACGGGTTACAGGCTTATTGCTTCTGAACTCCCTCACTCTTATGCATCTGACGGCAGACTCTCCCTTCAGGTTCTGCGTATTGCCTGGCTTTGTATCTCATTGTGGCTTACAGCACTTTTTAATCATTCGCTAGTCTTCTTCGTTTCCATCAAAATGAAAGCGTGCTCTTATTCGCCCACTTCCTAAAATTCAAACGCCATTGTCCCTGTCTGACACACGACCGATTGCAAATTTGCCGGAATTGTCCAAAATTCTAGAAAAGATTGTAGCCGAACAGATTGCAGATTATCTAAATAAGCATAATCTCGTAGATCGTAGACAATCTGCATATCGCTCTGGCCCAGTCTGCTTTTTTTGCGTGTATGTGACAATGTCAGGGAAGAAGTTGATAATTGACTCGTCACAATTATAATTTCATTTGACTTCAGTAAGGCATTTGATACTGTTCCGCACCTTTGACTGCTCGCTAAGCTAAAAGAACTTGGTTTCTCTAATTCTATACTTACTTGGTTCTTCTGGTACTTAACTGGTCGCTCTCAAGCAGTTGTGCACGATGTAGGAAACTGTTCTGATTGGCTGCCGATGTCTCTGAGTGTTCCTCAAGGTTCTGTGCTTGGCCCTCCTTTCTCACTTTTCATTAATGACATTAGCAACGTTATGTCATTCTCAAGTCATATGCTTTTTGCCGATGACTTGCCGATGAATGTATCTTTCATGTTCATTGGCTAACACTCTCAACGGACTTGAGATTATCTCAAGAGATGCGTGTGCTGTCTTTGAATATGCTATGTTGCGCCTTGCGGTACAACAAAGGATTTTTGCCGTACCTTGCGGTGCGACAAAAAATCTTTCGGGATTCGTTACTGCCCAAGGGGTAGAAACTCGCGGAAAGAGGCGGCTGTTGTTGGCAGGGTCCTCAAATCACTCACTCACTGATTCTAAGTTAATTTGATATAACAGATTTATTTCACTGTGGTTGTACATTGGTTGCAGTCGGCGAAGGTGCCGCGTCGTATGACACTTGATTAGATACGGCGCGTGACTCGGAGTTAACGCGTCGTATCTTTGTTCGCTTGAGATTTGCTGGCGGCTAAGTCCCGAACTCGTGCGGGCCGTACGTATCGGCTTGATTTCTAATCACTGATCCCGCTGGCCGCTGTTCGGCAGCAGCTTAAATAGTGTCGCGGATTTAATTATTAGTGGGGGCATCGGGCCCTCCGCATGACCATATATGGTCATTCCCGCGCGCATCCGGCGCGCGGGAAATATTTGCGAGCTTAGCAACAATTGCCAAAATGCAGGTGTGCATTTCCGGTGGCATGATTGTTGCTAAGCTGGCTTCGCTAATTCTTTAAGGTGGCTGGTGCGTTGCCCAGTGCGATGACCGGCCGGCAGCGCATGAGGCATATGTCACCTGACACCTTATGATAGCGAGCCTTCCTCGGCGAGCTAAATGATAATTTGAATACTTTATTTGTAATAATAATTTAATAATTTTATTGGTTGTGTTTCGCTCACAACAGCTAATACAAACCGTCTTAAACTAAATCTTGCCAAATCCAAAATCATTATATTCGCGAATTAGATTTATGTTAATAATATCGACACTGCCCTTGTACCACCGGTCATTGTGAACCAGACGTCTTTACCTTTTGTTAGCGAAGTGAGGAGCCTGGGGTGCTGTTTTAACGTCTAACCTTTCATGGAAGAAGCATATCCTGTATGTCAATGTGTTCATCATGCTCTGTATAAGCTCAAATTCAATAAAAATTCTCTCTCCTAAGCTCGAAATTAAACTTGTCAATACGTTGATCCTGCTTCATATAAATTACTGCTGTCTTGTTTATTATGGTTTGAGCAATAAATTGAATGTCAAATTGCAAAGGCTAGTCAACTGTTGCATCAGATTCATTTTTTATCTTATAGACGTGATGAACATATTATTCCGTTTAGGCGTCAGTTGGCTTTCGGTTGAGAACAGGCTTTATTTCTTTGGCTGCCTGACGTACCGAATTCTGTACCTGCACTCTCCTTCCTATTTACTCTTCACTCCTCTCGACCCAACGCTGAGGCGATCTAATCGTTTAGCTTCTTCTTCGCAAATCTTTCATATGTCTCCCCATAGAACTACTACATGCAGAAACTCTTTTTGTCTTTCTGCAATTTATTAGGTGTATAAATGAATAATCTAAATTATTTTAAGCAGTTATAAAATCAATTTTAAAATTAATTAATTTTCCCGCTCTTTTGCGATTATATAGTGTTGACATATAGCTATTCAAAATAACATATAGTTTCGCGAAAGCATAGACATAGTAAGTATAGACCGAGCATTCCGCTGTATAAGCGTGGTGCATACGAAAAGAAAGAGAAAAGACGTAAGACGAGCTTCTTTCTCTCTCTGACATCAACGTAGTAGCCTGACAGGAGAAATGATGAATCGACGCGAGGAGATGAGGAGAAGTGCTCCCCACATTAAAATTAAACATTAATAATTATATAGGCATTAAAAAAAGAAAGAAGCTCATCTTACATCTTTTCTCCTTCTTTTCGTATGCACCACGCTTATACAGCGGAATGCTCGGTCTATACTTACTATGTCTATGAGCAAAAGGTTCAACATAACCTTCAAAAGTATTCAGTTCAGTAGAATCGAAAATGGCAACAGATAAGGTGTATATCCAACACTGCATTCTTTACGAATTCCAACAAGGGAAAGATGCTGCAAGAGCGTGCGAATCGATTTGTTCCTTTCTTGGCGAAGGTGTTGTATCGTACTATGTGTGTCCCTTGAAAATGCGACAACAACGATTTGGAACAACTGCTCGCTAAGAATGCGGCACAAACGCAAAAAGAGCTTGCAGAACAGTTGGGAGTAACGCAGCAAACGATTTCCAAACGCCTACATGAGATAAGAAAAATCCAGAAAGAAGAAAAATGGGTTCCGCATAAACTCACTGCAACCAACAAAAATCAACGAGTGGCAGAGTCTATCTCTTCTCAATAAGTAGCGTCGAAAATTTTCTTGTGGAAAATCGTTACGGTTAATGAGAAATGGATACTCTATGACAATCCGAAACGCAGAGTCATGAGTAAATCCAGACGAAACATCAAAATCAGTCGCAAAATCTAATCGCTTCGGAAAGAAGGTTCTTCTCTGCATTTGGTGGGATATCAAGAGCGTGCTTTATTATGAGTTATTGAAACCGGGTGAAAGTTACTTCGGACTGCTATCAACGTCAATTAATCTACTTGAGTCAAACATTAGAACGCTCGTATACTGACAAAGGAGAACATCCAGTGAAATTGTTGCATGACAACGCCAGGCCACACATTGCTTCCAATACAAAAGACACCATAATGAGTCTTGGCTGGGATATCTTGCAGCACCCGGCGTATTCACCAGACATTGCTTCATCTGATTACCAATTGTTCCAGTCGATGCAACACGCCTTGTCTGATATGCACTTCCAATCAGTGCATGAGATCCGAAAATGGATTGACGACTTTATCGTGTCCAAAGACGTAACATTTTTCTGAGATGGAATTCATCAGCTGCCTAAAAGATGGCTTAAAGTTATAGAAAGCAACGGCGAATACTTTGATTGAACAATTCAATTTACTTTCTTTTAAGATAAACCTTGAATGTAGCTGAAAAAATTGGATTATTCATTTGTACACCTAATATTTTTAGCACTGACTTCTTGAAAGTATTGTATCAGCATCTTCACTGAATGCTTTTAAAAATCTTGTCCACTCGTTTCTAATTGCATCCGAGTCTATCTGATTTGCCTCTTAGTGTTATATCTTATGCTTAATATTACGAGCCTATTAGGCTGAATTATTAGTTTAAGTCACATATTAGGTTATTTTTTACATTGCACCTGCCGTCTGGCTTTTCTTTCTTCTTTTACGAATTTATTTACTATTTTCTGATATATTATTACTTATTTCTATGTTCTGTAATTAACTTACCCTTAGCTCTTTAGCTAGTCTCAAACTTTATTCGATAATGATTCAGTTCAGGGGAGGCAGCTCTGATGACCTTGACTTGACATATGTTATCAAGATCACTCTCCTGAGTGACCTTCAAAAGATTTTAGTCGTCTTGATTCGTTAAAAAGTTATTAACAAAAAAGTTTCATAAATACTTTTGTTTAAAACAGATAATATTTTGCATCAAACTATTTGTGCTTTTGATTGAAAGAGAATGAATACATTCAAAAAACGCGTGGGCTACTGCACACCCCTCCCCGTAATTTTTCCTGACTTTAACCCATCAATTTTATGTCGCTATTTGGTTAATGCGAAAACATTTGAAACAAACAGCGTGGAAGGTCTTAAACCTATATGGTACTGTACAAGTGTGGACGTTGTTTACTTTACGTAAATCTCTCATATCATGTATCGTATTTATGAAACGTAGTTATGAAATAAAGTAAATGACGTCCACGCTTGTACAGTACCACATAGGTTTGCGACTTTCCATGCTGTTCGTTTCCAACGCATTAACCAAATAACGACATAAAATTGGTGAGTTAGAGTTAGGAAAAAATATGGGGAGGGAATGCAGGGGAAAGGGCGGAGCCCTTCCACCCGCTTACGTGTTTTCTGAAAATATATTCATTTTTTTTCAATCAAAAGCACAAATAGTTTAATACAAAATATTATGTCTTCAACAAAGTGTTGATAACATTTTTTGTTAATAGTTTTTTAACGAATCGTGAGCAAAGCTAAAATTTTTTGAAAGTCACTCGGCACACACAACATAAGTCAAGGTCAAGGTCATCGGGCTCCCTTGATTGAAATATTTACCAAAAATGACATTTAATTGATAAAACTTCTTGTGTTTACAACTTTTTAATAGACAATGAGCGACGACTAAAATCTTTTAAAGGTCACTCAGGAAGGTGACCTTGACAACATATGTCAAGGTCAAGATCATCGGGGCTGAGTCCTTTATTTGGTATATTTATCGATTTTAGCCATCGCTCGTGATTTGTTAAGAAGTTATTAACAAAAAAAGTTTCATAAATACGACACATAATTATTCAGTATAGGAGTATATCACATGAGTTTGCAACTTTCTACGTGTAGCGAGGTCCACTCACACCCTCCCCTGCTTACAAAGCAAATCGACATCCACGCTTGTACTTTACCACAAGGGTTTGCGACTTTAAATTTAAAATTGTGGCCAAGTAGCGAATATAAAATGTTTAGATTAGGTTAGGTTACGTTAGGAAAAAATACGCGGAAAGGATGCAAGGGGAGGGGCAGAGCCCCTCCCCCGCCCACACAATCTCTACACCACACTTTGCATATGGATTAGCAAACATGCAAATCACGCATTTATATACGCATTTATATATGCAAATCACGCATATATATTATTAAGCGATATAAAATATATATATTTTGGAAATTAAAATAGATAACAGTGTGCAATTTAATTCTTTCTACATCAATAACGAAAACTTAAAAATTATAAATTTTCTATTGTACTGTACCACATGGGTTTGTGACTTTATCTGACATCATATAGATGGAATTATGGGCTGCGTTTCGATATTCACTGTCAGTACTGAAATTCTACAGTGTATGTGACGTAAACTATATATTTTCAGTACTGACAGTAAACATCGAAACGCAGCCGTAGTATACATCAATCACAACATTTTCAGTTCATTGTTCGGTCATTCTCAAAGTGTAATGTAGAGAACGTGTGGGCAAGAGAGGGGCTCCGCACCTCCTCCTCGTATTTTTTCCTAATCTAAACCAAACATTTTAAATAAGCTGTTTGGCCACAATTTCAAATCTAAAGTCACAAATCCTTGTGGTAAAATACAAGCGTGGACGTCGTTTCGCAGGGGGAGGTATGGATGAATCTCGATACAAGTGGTGTTCAGGATTCAGTATATATTGAGCTCGCACTGTCGCGTCAGATGGCAGCATCTATCGGACTAAGCTAACCCAGATGGTGGAGCGCCGCGCTAGCGTATCTCGCGCATTCGTTGGCTCGTCTCTCATCTCACTTCGGTACGTGTGCTCTATGGCGGCGGTTTACGTTGTATATGCGATCGTTTCGACGTAGTTTTGTGCTTGATTCTACTCGTGGGATCTTTGAATATTATCACTGCTCATTGGAAGGACTCATTTAGTGATAAAGAGAGACTCACTATCATCGCTCAGGTACATCATCAACGTGACTCACGCTCACCACGCTACGCACACGCCGGCACCGCGTGATACCGGCTCATGGGCATCCTCATCACCACCAATAACAGATTAATACAATTTCTACTGAGTGAGTGACCAAGACTTAATTACTCTTATCAGACTCATTATTGTGCTCAGTAAAGAACAAACGTGTGCATGATGTAGAATTTTCCATCTGTGATCTTAAATATACGACAACTCAGATTCGTTCTGAGAATTACGTGTGTTATTCCACACTAAATTAACGCTGTATTATTTATTCGAACATTGTACCATGGCGTCCTCTCACCCTGCTTCCATCCGTAGGGCTAACTAGCGAACTCTTCGCCGAGTCGCGAACACATGGAAAGTTGTAAACCCATCTGATATACTCCTATACTGAATAATTGTACGTCATATTTATAAAATTTTTTTGTTAATAACTTTTTAACGAAATCACGAGCGACGGCTAAAATCTTTTGAAGGTCACTCAGAAATGTGACCTGATAACATATGTCAAGGTCAAGGTCATCAAAGCTGCCTCCCCTGGACTAAATAATTACTCTTTATTCAAATGAAGTATTAGTTTAAGTTATATTGGAATACTCTAGGTATTGCATTGCCCTTGGCTTTCTTTTTCTTCCTTTGCGGTTTTATTTACTTATATTTCTTTATTTTTACTTCATTTAAGCTTGTATGTGCTCTTTTGTTAGTATTACATTTTAAGCATTAGTTTAAATTTCATTTTATATTAGTATACTTTGGGCATAGCATTGCCCTGTAGCTTTCCTTCTTTGCTAACTTATTGTACATTTTCTAGTTATTATAACGCGTATCCTTTGTCTTTTGTTATGTTGTTTCTTTGTCCTTTGGCCTTTGTTTGGGCATAATAAAAATCAATCAATCCCTCTCCCTCTCTCTCTCGCTCTGTCTCTCTCTCAATTTAACAATAACACTCCTTCTAGCACAATAATAATAATTTATTTACATGTGTAAATAACTTACTTTATGTTACTTTTTTTACTTTATCTTCTTATTATTTCTTAATTACTTCTAATTCTTTCATTCTCTCTCTCTCTCCCTTTTAATTTATTTACATTATGTATAAATAACTTACTTTATGTTATTTTTCTTTCTCTTATTATTTCTTTGATAAGAGGAGCCGCAGGGGAATGTACTGGGGCAAGAAACTAAATGATATGCCGTATAAAAGAATACTTTATTTGATAGCACGTGTCGTTACAAGAAGGAAGAGTATAGATGGGAGCGAGAAGCGGAAATGAATCTAGGGAAGACTACAGCGCCACCCAGGTGTGTGACGACATAGACTACCGTCCGTATTGTACATTGGAACACTAGTTTCCAACACCTCTCCTCAAGACGAACGGTGATGTCCCTTCTCGTGAAGCGATGTTCTCTCCTCTAGGTTGAATCCGATTGAAGGGCCAAGTTCCTCTCAGAAATGCCCAAGAGGTCTAAACACTTTCAGTGTTTTGATATGGGTAGCCCCTTAGTTAAAACGTCGGCTGGCATCCCCTCGGTAAATACATGTTCCAGCTTGATTTCGCCGAGTTCCAATAGTTCACGCACGAAATGATGGCGTATGTCGATATGCTTCGTACGTCCATGAAACACAGGATTTTCGGCCAGTCTCTGGGCATTTAGATTGTCGCCGGATAACTTTACGTATTTCAGGTCGATATCAAACTCCGAAAGAAATCTTGTGAGGTAAACAGCCTCCTTTGCTGCCTCTCCTAGAGTCATGTATTCGGACTCTGTTGAGGACAGCGCTACAGTCCTCTGCTTCTTCGATTCCCAGAAGATGATTCCTCCGTTCCAAATAAAGGCGTAGCCGGTGAAAGAGCGTCTATTGTCAGTGTATCCGCCCCAGTCCGCGTCTACAAATCCGATCAGCGGGCTTGGCTTGTGTCCCAAGGTTATTCCTAGATGAACGGTCCCCTTTAAGTACCGCAGCACCCGCTTAGCAGCTATCCAATGGGCTGTTCCGAACAAATTGTTGTACTGGCTGAGCAGACTTGCGGCGTGTGCGATATCTGGACGTGTCGTGATCGACAGGTATAGAAGAACTCCCAGGGTGGTAGCCGAGCTCGCGGTAGGGTGGTTTGCCTCCGTCGCATTTCTTCCAGGGATCAGTGCTGGACAGTTTTACACTAACATCTAGAGGGGTCGATACCGGGTTGCAGTTCGTCATTCCGTATTTATGAAGGATGTCACGGATGTATCCCGATTGATGCACATAAATGCTGTCGATTCTTTTTTCAAATTCCATTCCCAGGCAGTGTTTCAGTTCTCCAAGATCCTTTACGCTAAAAAACTTTCTCAGGTAATTCTTGAAGCTAATAATCTCTTCCATGCTCTGAAACATGATTAATATATCGTCGACGTAGACAACAATGACAATTAAATGATTACCTTTATTCTTGTGGTAGATGCAGGCATTCGTGGGCGTGGCTCCATACAGTCGGAGCTCTTGATCCAGTCGTTTATGCCATACCCGTCCTACTTGAGAAAGTCCATATAATGCCTTTTTCATTTGACAGACCTTGTCGCCGCCCGATAGGTGGTCTAGCATTTTTCCCGGCTTCCTCGCGATCTCTGGATCCCTTCGTTTCTGGCAACAAATGTATTCTAGAATCTCTTCTGAATAGTCCGGCACTTCCATGTACACCTCCTCTTCCAGCGTACCGTTCAAATAGACTGTCGTAATATCGAGTTGACGTATGTGCATTTTTCGATGTGCAGCTAATGCGGTCGCCAGGCAAATTGACTTGAGGCGAGCGACGGGTGCGTAGATTTCATGGAAATCTATTCCGGGCTGTTGCGAAAAGCCACGTGCGACAATTCTAGCCTTTCGCTTCTCAAGACTTCCATCCGGCGCATATTTATTTCGCAGCACGAATCGGCTGCCAACAACTTCGCGATCCTTAAGCCGGTCCACAATGTCCTACGTGTTTTCCCAGAATGGACTCTACTTCAACGGACATCGCTCGCATCCATCGCATTCGCGTGACTCCGGGACCTGACATCGCTTACGTGACAGGAATCTCAGCCAAAAAGGCATAATTTATGGTTTCGTCCGGTTGCGAGATGATATGATGTTCTTTTTTTGGCCTGCTCGGCTTTCCGGTTAGAATTTTTCGCGGTCTGCCCGGACCACGCGCAAATTCTGAAGAAACTGATTCGCGTGCTTCCAATTCCTGAGCATCTTCTTCCAAACTGTTGCCCGAGGAAACAAAATCCGAATTCAAGTTCTGTTCATGTGATCGAGATATTTCAATGTCGAGATAAGAGTGATCGTTCTCAGTATTGTTCGAGTGCGTTGAGGATTCCTCCGACATGAGATCTTTCACTTTTCGCGGTTACTCTCCGAGGATGACGTTTGATTTCTAAGAAATTTCACGTCTCTAATTACTTCTACTCGTCTCTCTTTGGATATCCATATCCTGTACGCTTTAAATTCCTCCGAATATCCCAAGAACAAACCCTTTCGTAAGCGTGATTCAAATTTGCCTCTGTCTTAAGATCTGTAGACACTTCTTCTCCGAACTTCTTGAATTTCCTTGCATCAGGTGGTTTTCCGAACCTAGCTTCGTAGGGAGTCTTGCCTTCTAATTTATTCGTCGGAGCTCTATTTCGAATGTAGTTTGCGATATCGATGGCCTCCGCCCAGAACGATGGTGGAAGGCCGGATTCAGCAAGTAGACATCGGGCTGTTTCTACGAGAGAGCGATTTTTCCTCTTTGCTACGCCGTTTTGTTCTGGGCTGTATGCAATAGACAGCCGCCGTCGGATCCCATGCTTCTTCAAGATTTTGTCAAAGTTTGCGTTAACGTATTCTTTGCCGTTGTTGCTTTGGAGACATTTCATTCCGTGTTGCCTCACCATCAATGTTCTAAAAATCTCAAATTTTTCTAGAACATTGTTTTTATTACGGAGAAACCTTACCTCGCACCATCTCGACTATAATCGTCTATAAAGATAATAAAGTATCTGGTCTTCCCGTTTGATAGCGTCCTCATTGGCCCGCACACGTCGGAGTAAATAATGTCCCCGATTTCCGTCTTTCTCTTTAATTCCTTGGGAAACGAAGGTCGTATCATCTTGCTTCGAAGACTGATCTCGCAATCGAAATCTTCGTCGGCGTCGTCGATGTCGATTCCTCGAATTGTTCCTCTCCTGGCAGCTTCGCGCACTGGCAGTGGCACGTTACATTAAGATATTTAATTCTAAAGGTCCTTTAGAATTAAATATCTTAATGTAACGTGCCACTCCATCAGGGTCTTCTTGTGGGTGCACTTGTCCTTTATGTCAGTGCTTCGGTCAGCGTGTTTACACTGGTTTGTGTCTTGGCGTCGAATGTAATAAAGGCCGTTAACTTGATATGCAGTCACCGCCACACACCCGTTGCTGTCGATTATTTCGGCCGTCTTGGCCTTGAATGTGACAGTAAATCCTTTATCAGTGATCTTTCCGACCGATATCAAATTTGTTCGCAGGTCGGGCACGTAAAGTGCGTCGTTCAGTCGTATAACCTTGTTTGTTCCGTTGATATTTGCTTCGAATGCGGCGTCACCTTTAGCTTTTATATCTGTGTACGCACTGCTTGCTAAGTTGAGCGTTCCGTTTTCATTTGCTTTGATCTCGACGAAATCATTTAAGTCACGACACAGATGAAAGAAATATCCGCTATCTATGCACCACACTACTGTCGTCCGTTCTTTCAGGAAAAGCCTTGTGCGCTTGAGTCTCAACAGGAGATGTGAAGAAAGTTACATCCTCCCCTGTCTTGTTTGCCGTTGGTTTTTGCAATCAATAGCTTTGTGTCCGGTTTCGCGACATTTGTAACACTTGAATCGGAACGACTTCTCAGATTCGTCTTTACTGGATTCGCTCTTCGTGTTTTCATCCTTTCGACGGGGATTTCTCTTCTTATAATTCTTCTTGAATAACTTGGTGACAACCATGGCGTTCTGTGTTGCATTTCCATTGTCGATGCTTCTCCGCGCGTCACTTTCTTCTGTGATCTTGACTCGTAGCACCTCTGGGTTCGGCAGTTTGTCTCACGACTCGATTGCGCACCGAAAGTTTTCGTAGTTTGCTGGCAGACTGTACAACAGCATGATGGTTAGCAAGTCATTGTTTACCTTGACGTCCATCTCGTTCAGCTTGTCCACGGCGTCAAAAAATCGCCTTATGTATTCGCGCACGTCGTCCCCGTCCTTCATTTTCTGCAACATGAGTTGTTTAAGCAAGGTGGCCTTTCGCGCGGGCCCTTTTGACTGATATATTCCCTCGAGCCAGACTTCCCACGAAGTATGGCAACCTTTTACTTGCTTTAATTCTGAAGGACTTATGGACAGAATAATGTCCGACTTCGCCTTGTTATCGGCAACGATCGTTTCTCGTGGCTGCCTCCGATGCTGCATCGCCAATAATAAGATTCGGTTTGGGAATCGTACCATTTACATGCCCCCAGGCATCATTTTTTATGAAAAGTGCTTCCATTTGAATCTTCCAGGTATCGTAGTTTTCCCTGTGTAGCGTTTCAATGCGTATTGTCCCGCTTGGATTCAAGGTTAGGTATTCGGTTTGTCGTTACAATTTCACGTACTTTATGTTCACTTCTCATATGCGTTTGCTCGCATCTCCCGGGCCTATAACCTGATAAGAAGAGCCGCAGGGGAATGTACTGGGGCAAAAAACTAAACGATATGCCGTATAAAAGAATACTTTATTTGATAGCGCGTGTCGTTACAAGAAGAAAGAGTGCATTCGTATAGATGGGGGCGAAAAGCGGAAGTGAGTCTAGGAAAGAGACTACAGCGCCACCCGGGTGTGTGGCGACATAGACTACTATCCGTAATGTACACTGGAACACTAGTTTCCAACATTCTTAACTATTTCTAATTCTCTCTCTCTCTCTCTCTCTCTTTCTCTCTCTCTTCTTACTTGTCCACTCAATTTTTCTTTTTCTATCCTTGTACTTTAGGAGGTTCCTTATACTTAGTTAAATAAAAATTGTTTCTTTTTCTCCTTCTTTTAATATAATAACTCAAAATAAACCATAACACAAGTATTAACTTATCTCAGAATACTTATTTCTATTAAAAAAATAAAAATTTTGTGTAATATACTTATTTGATACAACATATAGTGTTATACTAATCTTCAAATTAAACACAGCTGTTTTTTCCTCTACGATGTAATTCACAATGTAATAGGCCTATTATGAAAATGATTTAAAATATAATCAGAAAGGAAAACAAAACCGAAATAACTTTGATTTGTGATTTTATTTCAATTTCAGTCTCAATCTTTAATTGTATGTAATATGGACTTCAAAATTTTCTTATGAATCTTTATATACGGGTGTTACAAAAGCATCGGATTTGCTTAGCACCGTGCGATAGAGAATGAAAATCTAAGAAGAAATGTCTAATACTATTTTTCAATACGTAAATAGTTTTGCCTTAATTTATCATTGTAATAAGTCAATAAGCGCGGAGGTACAAAAGAAAGTCAGTGACGGAGAATGCGTGAAGTTAACTTCTTGATATTAAAAATTGAAAAATGCTTCTAATGTTAATAATTATCGATAAAATTGTTTAAAAGGCTACCAAAATTTTCAATAGAACTGTCAATTACCGAGAAATATTTCCATTTTGACGGAAAGTGTCATAAATAGAGCAAATAAATGTTTAGAAGCTAATGATGGACACTTTGAGCACTTGTTATAAGAAGCACTAGTTATAATGTTCTATCGTTTTATAATAAATAAATTTAATTACCATTAAATTTTTTCTTATCTTGTCTGATAGACAAATCTTTGTAAGACCTATAGCGGTAAAATTTTTTTCGGTAATCGACAGTTCTGGTAGCCGCCTGAAGAATTCTATCGATGATTATTAGCACTCGAAACTGTAAACTGTGGAATAAAAAATTTTTTTAGTTAGATACAAATTCGAAAATTTTTTAAGTTGTTTTCAAATATTGGACGAATGGCTTTAATCACATCATCGTCCATTCATCGGAGATATTGCTCCAATTTATATTGATATTGCTCCAATTCGAGCACTTAAACGCTCGATCCCGTTTTACTCAACTCTCTGTAATTCCGGCATTTTTGCAGATATCAACATAAAACTTTCAGGATATATTTTCGAAACTTGAAGCTTCAAGAAAATGTAATAACAAAAAAATCGAATTTTTTTTCCCGCTAGGTTGGTGTAACCCCTTAAGATAGAATGAAATGACTTTTGCATGTATTTTTCATGTATGAAAAAGAGCTGTAAATCAAATTATTATATTTTAAAAACAAAAAATCATATCAAAACAAACCAAAGTTCTAAAGCTAAAAGTTGACATTTTCAAAGGATATTAACAAAATTTGTTTAAAAAATTTAGTGCCGGTATTATAACGTCTTAAAAAACCCTCGAAATCGTTATTCTTTACTTGTTTGACGTCATTTTTCTCAAAATTGTGACGTAATAGACAAATTTTGACAACGAATTCGTGTTCAGCAGGCAAAAATACATCGGAAATGCGACTACTCGCATTTGTGTTACAAAAAAAAGTAAAATTTTGTTGGACAATGTTAATTATTTGTTAAAGTAGAAGTTCTAGTTCGTATGAACATCGATTTTCACAGGTGGCACATTTTCTTCATATCATTACTTTTGTAGAAAAAATTAATTTTTTGTTCTTTTTGGGGAAAATTATTTTATTAAAATTTCATACATTTGTAGTGCCAAATTAAAATTATTTTATGTAAGAATAGATTTTTTGCGCGCTTATACTTGACCTTTTTAAAGAATATATATATATATAATATACATATATGGGTACCACATGTATATGTATATACATGTAATATATATTTAAACAAAAAATACAAAAATAACTTAATCAATACCTCACCACCATGGCCGTCAAATATTGCAAATACGGAAATTCCAGTGTTGTTTATGTCTTCGTTTACAACAAAACGATCCTCCATCCGAGCTCTGTGTCCCTGCACAGCATATGCTGCAATGTGATCTTGTTTCAATTCCCAATAAACTTTCATTCCAACATTAACTGAATCGTTAACTAAAAATTTCAACGTGGACACCTACACAAAAAAAACATATAACATAGAGAAAAACTTAATTTTTTCAGAATATCTTTATAAGTTCAAGAATTTTTATAATTTCTATGCAACTTTATAATTTTTTTCAGAAAACTTCTTAACCCATTAAATCCCAAGCGGACAATTTTCTGTGACTTTTTTCAGTGGTATTTTATAATATAAAATTTATACTACCAATCTAATCTTTAAAAAATTTTAAACCAACTTTTTTTAATATAAAATTTCTCGAATTTTTAATATTCTTCGTCAGAATTGCTCAAAATTTCAATCTGGAAAAACTATATTAATTTATTCACAAAAAAGCTAATTTTTTCACTGAAATTCTGTTTTAATCAATATTTACACATAGAAAACAGATGAAAATATTCCTGAGAAGTAAAAATCTTGCGTCCACAGACCATAAACTTTCACATATACGTGTGAGTATACGTGGAATAAAAGTATACTTCAATTCAAGATGGCGGGATCCAATATGGCGGTTAGAAGAGAAAAAATACATTAAATCTTTTATTTCTCCATATGTAAATATTTCTTTCAATTGCTTCATAATCCAAATTAATTTTTAGAGTCGCTGATTGCGATTCTCTTATTAGACATATCAAATTCAAGATGGCAGATCCAATATAATGGTCAAAAATGTTTAAAATCAATAAAATTTACTAAATATTATTACATGCTGGGGGTTTTTTGGGTCGTTAATAACGAATCTGGTATCAAAATATATAAACTTAAGATGGTGGATCCAAATGACAGTAGAAAATTTTTAAAATCTCAAATTTGCTGAAAATCATAAGGGTTTTTGGGATCGCTGTGATTACGAATATGACATCAGAATTGTTGAATTAAAGAAACTCAAATATTGCAGTGTAGTCAACAGAAAATTTTTTTAACTGTAATAAATTTCATGTGTAAACATTTATGAAGAATTTTGATACTCATCTCCGTTCAGAAAAACTGCTACATTCATACTGCACTGTTTCTATAAAATCCCACATAGAAATGAAACCTCCAGTAGACGTCTAATGGACGTCTGCCATGGAAGTTTAAACTTCCAGTGGACGTCCATTAGACGTCCAATATAGAGCCATTAGAAATCCACAGTTCCGCACTGTGGTCTATTAGACCTTCAATAGAGGTCGTCAAAGAGGTCTATTAGACGTTGTGTAGATCATTAACAGAGTCTTCACGGAGCCTCGATGGATGACTTACGGACGTTTCGTGGATCATTAATAGAGGCTTCACGGAGCCTCGATGGATGATTGACAAAATAAAAATTTAAAATAAAAATTTTATTTCTTTTAAATTATTTTTATCAACAGTACATACTAAATTTAGGATAAATTTTTATTAATTAATTAAATTTAAATTATATTATTTTATTTTATTCTTACTTGCCTCTGGTTTTGAACCCGGGACCTTAGGATTACAAACCTTGTACTCTATCTGCTATGCCAATTTGACTCATCGATATGGGTACTTGTTATTGTCTACATATACATATATGTTATAAACTGACGCAATTATATTATTTTTTATAAAAGCAATTAAATTTTGCAAAACATATTAAAAATAAATAGCATTAATTTATTTACTTATTAATTTCATTGTTAAATTTATCTTTTTCCATAACCTTAATAATTTAATAGAAATTGCGATTTATTTAGCATTAATACTTTGAAGCGTTCAAATGGTTAATTAGATAATTTTAACTATATAGATCACATATATTCTAAGAAAAATTAAATAGTACATTTATTATTTTGTTTTTGTATTCAGTACATAATAAATTTAGATTTTGTGCATTTTTTTGTGCGCAGTAATTGTAGACAAACCGTTATTTTTGAAAACATTATCTTTATGATAATTTTTCTTAATATCAAATGGATCTCTCATTCAGGATGTTATAGTGTTGTCTGATTTCTGAGTCAACTACGACGCGCATGAACGGCTCAAAAATCGGACAGCATTGTGATATCTTTTATGAGATATTAAGCTGATATCATTTAGCTGTGATATCATAAGGATAACATTTTCAAGAAACTTAAATGAAACTCTTCCATGAGATATCTCAAAGACCTCTCTTAGTAGACGTCTCTGATAAATGTTACCATTTGGACATCATTTCCAAGATATCTAAATGTTTTCTTTAAAAAGTTCTCTTAAAGTTTTCATTCTGATAAGCGTATTGTCTGGGTAACTTCTACCATGAAAATAAATGTTCCATACAGCTATGGAAGTTTAATGGATACCTAATGGACGTCTATCTAACTTCCATCATGGAAGTAAATGTTCCATAGAGCTATGGAAGTTTAATGGATCCTTAATGGACGTCTGTCTAACTTCCATCATGGAAATAATGTTCCATAGAGCTATGGAAGTTTAGTGGATCTCTAATAGACGTCCATCTAACTTCCACTGTGGAAGAAAACATCCAATGGAGCTATGGATGTTTAATGGATCCCTAATGGATGTCTATCTAACTTCCACCATGGAGGTAAACCTCCAATAGAGCCATGGACGTTTACTGGATCTTTAATGGACGTCTGTCTAACTTCCGCCATGGAGATAAATCTTCAATGGAGCCATGAAAGTTTACTGGATCCCTAATGGACGTCTATCTAACTTCCGCCATGGAGGTAAATCTCCAATGGAGTTAAGGAAGTTTACTAAACCTCTAATGGACGTCCATCTGACTTCCACCATGGACATAGACGTCCCATGGATCTATGGAGGTTTAATGGACGTCCATTGGACATCCACTGGATGCCAATTTCTATGTGGGATAAGTTCATCATACAAAATAAAATTAGTAAATCATGGTTTCTAAGCCGTCAAGAAATTGTCGTTGCCCAGCTTTCATCACTGAGAGGTGAAATAAAGAAACTTCAGTTTTTTTTACTTTTTCCATTTTTCAGTTTCTTTGTTTTTGTATTTTTTATACCTTTGTATTTTTTCAAATTTCAAATGTATATCATGAATATAGAAAGTACTAGGAAAATAACAAAATTCCTCAAAGTGATTTTCAACAAATTTGAGATTCGATAATTTTCTGCCGCCATATTGGATCCGCCATTTTAAGTTTAAATATTTTGATGTCAAATTCGTAATCAGCGACCCAGAAAAACCCCATATACTGATTTTCAATAAATTTAAAACTTCAAATATCTTCGATCATTATCATTAAATTCGCCATCTTGAATGTGACATGTCTGATAATAAAATCGCAATCAGCAACCCCAAAAACCCCTAAATATCAATTTGGATAATAAAACGATTGAAAGAAATATTTACATGTGGAAAAATCAAAAATTTCATAAATTTTTCTTCTAGCAGCCACATTGGATGTCGCTATATTGAATTGAAATACACGTTTATTTATAAGTTCTCTTCATGGTCATAGACGCAAGATTTTCACTTTTATGAAATATTTCCATCTGTTTTCTATGTGTAAATATTGATTTAAAAAAAATTTCAGTTTAAAAAATTATCCTTTTTACAAATAAATTAACATAACTTGCCCAGATCGTAATTTTTAGAAATTCTGACAATGGATATTGAAAGTTCAAGAAGTTTTACATAAGAAAAAGTTGATTTAAAATTTTTTGATAATTAGATTCATAAAATACCACTGAAAACTCACAGAAAGCTGTCTGCTTGGTACTTAATGAGTTAAAAAACTTTTAATAATATTTTTGTTAAAAATATCTCTAATTTTATGGAAGCGTCCCGTTTGTTTACGTCAATATTGGCCACGGTCTTGATTGGCCACGTTAATATTGGCCACGCGTGGTATTGCCCACGTCAATATTGGCCACGCGTCAATATTAACCACGTCATTATTGCCCACGCGTCAATATGGGCCACGTCACTATTGGCCACGCGTCAATATTGCTCACGCGTCATTATTGACCACGTGTCACTATTGGCCACCTCATTACTGTATATGGGTTTGCGACTTGGACGGGGTAGTTGCGGGAAAGGCGGCCGAAAACCCTCCTTGCACCCCCTCCCCCCCGTATGTGCGTGCGTGTGCGCGTGCGTGCGTGCGTGTGTGTGTGTGTGTGTGTGTGTGTGTGTGTGTGTGTGTGTGTGTGTGTGTGTGTGTGTGTGTGTGTGTGTGTGTGTGTGTGTGTGTGCAAAGCATTTCTTTGCACCACATGGGTTTGCGACTTTCCACGCTAAACAAAAAAAATTGATTAATATTGACGTAGGCAATATTGACGCGTGGGCAATAATGACGCATGGGCAATAATGACGCGTGGCCAATAGTGACGTGGCCAAAATTGACGCATGGGCAATAATGACGTGGTCAATATTGACGCGTGGCCAATATTGACGTGGCCATTATTGACGTGGGCAATATCACGTGTAGCCAATATTGACGTGGTCAATATTGACGCGTGACCAATAATGACGCGGCCATTATTGACGTGCGCAATATTGACGTGGCCAATATTGACGCGACCAATATTGACGTGGCCAATCCACCCCGTGGTCAATCGGGATCGTGGTCAATGTTGACGTGGCCAATATTGACGTGGCCAAACGGGTGCCACTCAATTTTATAACTATTTAAAAAGTCATATTAAAACACTTTCAGAAGAATGGCAAGAAAATCTATAGATATTTCCTAAAATTTTTTATATATAAAAATTCCGAAATATTCTACAATTTCAAAATTTTCATTTTATTACAAATCTTTTTGCAAAAATTTTTCTATTTTAACGTATATCTTTAAATAAAAATTTTATATTCTGTACACAATACATAAAGGAGAATGTTAAAAAGTGTCGATTTTGGCCCCCAAGGGAAAAGTGAATGGAATTGAATATAATAAAAATACCACTGACTTAGTTACAGTTAATAATCACAAAACCATAACTCTAGGCAACATTTGTGTGGTTCTTCAGTAAAACTCGATTTCAAAAAAATATCTCAATCCCTACTCTATTTCTCAATAGTTATTTTGATGATGAATCATCAAGAGGCACGATAGTGCCTCGTGCCAAGTGTCCGCGCGCGATGCACTGCCGTGCATCTATTTACGCAAAACGCCGTTTGCGAGATTCCGTGGATTATCGAATCTCAATAACAGCTGAATCGATTGATTTCTAAATAAGCTTAATGGATAGCTTGCATCCGATTTATATAACAAAAGTGTTTTTATTTTTCCGCTACGTGACTAACGAGCAAAGATATCGCGATTTACAGTTTCGCATCAAGAGTAAAACTATTTTTAAGAAATTCGTTATTGTCATCGTCGTCGTCGCCCGGGACAGATGGTGGGGATTTGTACTTTTGCTTTTTGCGCGATAGATGGTTTACGACATGATGGAAATAACAAGGGCTGATATTCATAGTCGAATTTTATTTAAAGATCGTCTCAAGCAATGTCTTAAGATGCTAATACGGTTCTGTGACTAGCTAATGGCATCTTAAAACAGTACTTAAGATGATCTTAAATATAAGATCCGACTATGAATACCGGCCAAGGTATTGGCTTGTTCTTTTTCGCTACACTGCTACACTGGAGTAACAAGTTAGAGTAAGACAAATATATTTTTTCTCATTCTAATTTATTGCACCAGTGCAGCAGTGCAGCAAAAAAAACAGGCTATGTGCTATTGCGCAGGCATTTCTACTGATACAATAAGAGAGCCAAGATTCCGCCATGTTGTATAATTTAAATAGATATTAAAACGTAAATTTGGGCAAAAGAGTTATTATTATAATAAAAGATTTTTTGTACGTAATTATAATTATAGTAAATATATTAATAGACAAAATACAAACACATAAATACAAATATAACACAGATAAACACAGAGAAACAATATATAATGTAATAAAATATATCTTTATGTAACAAAGATCGATCTTTGTATTGTGAAGAATGGAAATGTTGGGAACAAACCCGAGGTAGATAAACAAATTTTAAATAATATATTTTATCAATTTTATTATATTTTATTATTTATTAAACTCCATTTACCATCTGTCAATATTATATGCATACCGTTGTTTGGATTGAAGTTTTCTTTACAAAACATTTTCCATTTCTCAATCATTTCTGTATTTTTTGAAAATGAAAAAAATTTTAAGATAATTGAAATAAGAATTTAAAGATAATTGTTCTTTATATTGCGTTTCACTGCTGCAAAACTGTATAACCTATAATAACCCGTCAATCGGTTGCTTTGGTAATTTTGCAAGATGGCGGAAACTTAGTGACGCGCAGAACGTGACAAAAATTTGTTCGAGGTAATAGCATACCTTGTTACTTCCACCATGGTTTACAATTTTATATTTTTACAAGTTGACACGGACACAAAAAGTCATTAGTATTGTTCGTTTTGTCTGTTCTGGGTCTACTCGAAGCAAACCCAAGCAGACCAACGCACTCTAATAGATTGGCGTCATCGGAATAAGTGATATTTTTTTATAACGAAAAAAATCACAAATCCAAAATAAAACTTTTGATCAAATTCAACCTAAGTAATATACATTCCTAAAATGGTATAACTTTGATTATTAAAGTAACAATTATTTTAAATAATAAATTATTGTATTCCCACACACTAATTAATTTTTTTTTTTAAATAATGATATGTAAATATTTTGCGCCAATTAAGAGTGAACACTACAAAATGAGTGTTAAGCTTTTTTTCTACAAAAATAATGATATGAAGAAATATGCGCTAATCTATAAAAATAGATGTTTATTCTTTGGCTGGCATTCATAGTTTAATTTTTCATTAAGCCTGTATCAGAGTAGAGATTGATATTGGGATTGAATTGAAATGTTATTAATTAGACACAAAACCAATATTCTTTAACTTTGCTTTGAATGGTCAAATTTTAATATTTTTATTAAATTATACAATAATTTATTATTTAAAATAATTGTTACTTTAATAATCAAAGTTATACCATTTTAGGAATATATTACTTAGGTTGAATTTGATCAAAAGTTTTATCTTGGATTTGTGATTTTATTTGTTATAAAAAAATCATTTAGGTTAAATTTATCAAAAGTATTCTTTGATTTTTCCTTAAAGAAAAACCATACACTTGGCGCGCTTATTTTACCCTTTTGAAAAAGGTAATTTTGTTTGGATATCATGCATTTTGTAGTATTTATAAATTATATCACTTAGGTTGAATTTGATATGATCAAAGGTATTATCTTGGGGAGAGAGATTTTATAATTTTTTTATATATTACTAGTAAAGTAAAGAATAAAAATTAGTATTATTAAAAACATTTATTTAAAGTTTTATTCAAGCTAATTAATAGTTGTGAATATTGGTTGACAATTGCAGCAATATTTGACTGATTCACAATTCTATATCACACAACATCTCATCTATCTCATCGACACCAGTGTAATGCAAGGTCTACAATGTCAGCAGAAGTAATAGAGTAGGAGTAAAAAGTAAAAAATATGAAATGAGATTTACCCATTTCGTTTACTCCCGGTTTTTAATTGTTACTCTTACTCCTTACTCCATTACTCCTGCTGACATTGTAGACCTTGCATAAAATCTGAGCTTCTTACTCACCAATTATTTAATTTTACATTGGTTAAGTTGTGCATGTGGTTAAGTATTAAAAGTTTTAAGTATAAGAAGCACCTTTTGTCACTAATGCATGGGTAATTAATATCAATTAAAAACCGGAAGTAAACGAAATGGGCAAATATCATTTCATATTTCTTACTTCTTACTCCTATTCCATTACTCCTGCTGCCATTGTAGACCCCGCATTAAACAACGGTACAATATGCATTATTACTTCACAAACTGTCATAACATAACCTCACATTGCACGTCACTTCACGCGAATCCCTGGCGACTCATATAACCCTTTACATACGATGCAACCCAGTGAACACAGTAATATAGCAGCAGTGTAACAGTAATGTAACCGAATATAACAGGTTACGTTACTCTGAAATTACACGTAACTTACATGTAAGTTAAAATTTCCGACTCAGCAATATAACATGTTATAATTACACGTTATCTAACCGTTACACAACAGTTACAAAGAAAAATAAAATAAAATACAAATTTCATTTTTTTTAAATTATTTTTATCAACAGCACATACTACATTTAGAATAAATTTTTTATTAATTAATTAAATTTAAATTATGTATTTTTTTATTTTATTTTTACTTGCCGCTGCTAGGTTTGAACCCGGGACCTTAGGATGACGAACCTTGTACTCTACCTGCTACGCCAATTTGACTCATCGATATGGGTACTTATTATTGTCTACATATAATACTTATATGTTATAAACTGACGCAACTATATTATTTTTTATAAAAGCAATTAAATTTTGCAAAACATATTAAAAATAAATAGCATTAATTTATTTACTTATTAATTTCATTGTTAAATTTATCTTTTTCCATAACCTTAATAATTTGATGGAAATTGCGATCTATTTAACACTAATCTTTGAAGCGTTCAAATGATTAATTAGATGGTTAACTATATAGATCGTAATTCTAAGAAAAATTGAATAGTATACATTTATTATTCTGTTTTTGTTCAGCACATGATGAATTTCAATTTTGTGCATTTTTTGTGCGCAGTAATTGTAGACAAACCGTTATTTTTGAAAACATTATCTTTATAATAATTTTTTTTATTATCAAATAGATCTATCATTCAGGATGTTATAATGTTGTCTGATTTCTGAGTCAACTACGACGCATCGTTCCGTAATAACATTGATACGAACGTGTTATGTTACAATTATACAATTTTTGTTGAATAACTGTAACGCCAAAACGATGTATAACAGCTATATCACTTGCGTATAACAAATATTACGTAACAGGTTATTTCCATGTCATATAGCACCTACATATCACAAGAATAACAATGTTAAATTACTTGTAACTTCCATGTTATATTGCCGCTATAAAATGTGTTTACTGACGGGAAACGCCGTAGTGATGATGCGAATGGCTGCGTTCCATTTTATTACGCACATGATTAACGTTAGACATTATTACGCATGAAACAAAACGTTGTCCATGCAAGAAGCATGCAAACGTGAACGCTGCTCATGCCACTATATTTCGTCGGTATGACAGATTCCTAAATAACCTAATGCGTATTCATAGCACACAAGCGCCTCTTGTATTAAAAGTATGAAAGTGATTTTTCTGAAGTCAACGACGTATCTTAATGAAAAATTTTGACATTTGGACTTTGCGTCGTAATATCTCCTCTCATAGCGTACGTAGAGGAAAAATAAAAATAGTTTTCTTAATAAATCGACCCCAATTTCAGCTTTCAATTGAGCCTAGTTAGAACTCGATCCGTTTAGCCGTTTCTGAGATCCGATAATCTCGAGTGCTCGCAAGTCACGTGCTCTTTACCGTGTCTCCTGATTTTTAGTTACATAAAAAAAAAGATACAAAAAAATACTTTATTGGAAATTAAAGTAAAAGAAGAATAGATAAAAAAAGAGTGGATGATAAGAAGAAAGATGTAACTTCAAAGCTCAGAATTTACAGAATGCTGGAAAGAATATATGGACCTTGAGGGTATCAAATAATGTAATTTTTCTCCCAAAAATAATAGGAAAAAGTGAATAGTTTATTTTTTGTGTTAAAAAATATTACAAGATCTAACTTGTCCTGAGGAAACTTTTCCAAAAGATTTAAGAAAGAACAAACTATTTAATAAGATTATCATATTATTATTTATTATTTATCTTTATATTTATTAATTTATATTTATATTAATAATTAATATTTATTATATTTATTATTTAAATTTAGAAAATAGGAAGAAATTTTATTATTAAAAATTGTTAGCTGTTACACCAAAATTCTCTTTCTTCTAAGCCCATGTATGCTGTTGATAAGAAGTTCACTGAGGTTCATCGCTTTTTAAATTCACCAAACCATTATATAGAGAATCGACAGTGCAATTCATATCGAAAAGGATTATCTGAATGTGCTTTCTAGTTTTTCAAGTCACTATCTTATGGTAGGCCAGGTGAGAGAATAGTTACAAATGTTATAATTTTATTCTAAAAAATACTAGTGTGTGACTCTTAAATTAAGATATTGTACAATCTTTTTTTTAGATTATTGAAATAGGTAAAAAGCGTAAAATCTTGTCTGAAATAACATAATTACAACAAAGTTACAGGATTCACCCAGCTGTACTGCAATGACATGGTCACAGGCTATAATATAGAAGATATGTTTATATGGATGCCAAGGATCATCTGTACTTTTTAAAGTTTATTTAGTAACTGCTACGGATTCTATGCGAGTCGGATATGGATAAGGCACAGAAATATATTGATAAGGTTCTTAGTTCAAGTTAAATCAAAAACAAAAAAGTAAGTACTTCAATACTTTGTTTCCAAAACAATTTATTCTAATTAATACAATTTTCTTCATACATTTACAAAGATCACATTCAAAATTTTTATTTATATTTTTAATTCTCTAATTCTCTTATTTTATTGTAAATTGTAAATTAATGAGGTATACATAAGACAAAAGACTACAAAATGACTACAAGTCAACTTCTCAAATATGGAATGACACGTGTCATATTTTACTTTTCATTCTTTTTGCATTAATATAGCATTATATTTAATTACATTTATTGCTATTTTACAGTTAAATTTGTATTAGTTATATTTCTAGCTGAAGTAATCTAAATAAACTTCTAATTCATCCTATTATGATTTTTATCATATTACTTCTTAACCACTTCGTCGGCATTGACGCCATATGGCGCGGAAAATATGTGTGCCCTAGGGGGCATTGACACCATATGGCGCACATTGTTTGTTTTTTAATTGGCTGGATCAATTTGCATGAAAATTGATATCCAAAGATTTTTTGTGTCGCTGAATATAAATTCAAGGTCCAAACTCCAAAATCCAAAATGGCAGATCCAAAATAATCAAAATTTTCCAATTATGAAAACTGGTATCTAGGGGTTTTTTGGATCGCTGAGTACGAATCCAAAGTCAAAATTCCAAAATTCAAAATGGCGGACCCAAAATAATCAAAATGTTCCGATTGTTATGAAAGCTGGTATCTAAGGGTTTTTTGAGTCACTCGGTCTAAAGTCAAAACTTCAAAATTCAAAATGGCGGACCCAAAATAAACCCAAATTTAGTAATTCAAAAACACCTGTATTATAAATTTTATCCAAATAAATTAAATTAAAACATTTTCGGTCCACTATATTAGATCCGCCATTTTGAATTTTAAAATTCTGATGTCTGATTCGTAATCAGCGACCCCGAAAGCTTTTAGATACAAAATATCTTTGAATTGCAATTTTTTTTTCTTGCCCACAGGGGCACAAACAGTAAAATTTCGCTTGCCGACGAAATGGTTGATCTATCCATAAATTTAATGTTATTAAAAAATTTTTATAATTTTCTTAATATCTTCAATATTATACTTTTAACATAAGCTATTTAAATAATAACATTATTTATAATTCTATATTATATAATATAAATTGGAATTGTATATTTATATTTATATTTATTATTCTTTTACAGTTATTGATAATAAATCTATTTTGCCCGTGTTTTAATTAATGCTCTTGGAACATATAATCATATTGGCTTGTAATGGGAAACAAAAGCGTGGCTCTTACGGAAAGAACCTCGCACACATCTTATGGAAAAGTGTTCCCGGTCAAATTGGCTGAAAGTGAGATATAATGCACTCCATGACGTGCTGATCAAATATGTCCATAGGACCAGGGTCTGAAAACTTCTACATTTTGATATACGGAGCTTTGAATGTTGAAAATATGGCATTTTTGATTATCGTGTCTCGTAGATGATTGGATTCCTTGATACGGTGGGCCGTGCTATAGCTAACATACATGTATATACATTATATATAATGTGTATATACATATATATATGTATATAGTGTATATAGTGTATATAGTGTATATAGTGTACATACTATATATATAGTGTATATACTTGTAGTGTATAGTACTGTAGTATAGTGTACATATGCACTATATATAGTGTATAGTACATATACACTATATATAGTGTGTATATCATGTATATATGTATATAGTATATATAGTGTATATAGTGTATATAGTGTATACAATATAAATACATGTAGTGTATAGTACCGTAGTATAGTGTATAGTACTGTATATAGTGTATATACATGTATGTTAGCTATAGCACGGCCCAATCATCTACGAGACACGATAATCAAAAATGCCATATTTTCAACATTCAAAGCTCCGTATATCAAAATGTAGAGATTTTCAGACCCTGGTCCTATGGACATATTTAATCAGCACGTCATGGAGTACATTATATCTCACTTTCAGCCAATTTGACCGGGAACACTTTTCCATAAGATGTGTGCAGGGTCCTTTCTCAAGCTTGCCAACTTTGCAGGTTACTTTAAGGTCATAGATCACATTTACAAATTCTATAAGAGCTACGCTTTTGTTTCCCATTACAAACCAACACATAATTATATGTTCCAAAAGCATTAATCATCAATAACTGTAAAAAGACAATAAACATAATTATAAAAGTACAATTACAATTTAACTATAAATAAAAATTTTTTAATGTATGTAATTTTTGTAAATGTATGAAAAAAAATTGTATTATATATTGTTTTGGGAATAACAAAGTATTTAAATTTACTTTTTAGTTTTTCGATTTGACTAAGAGCTGTATCGGTAAATTTGTATGCTTTATCCGTATATCCGGCTTGCACAGAATGGCAATTACTAAATACACACAGAAAAATTCTACAACCAAGAAAAGTAATTACTTATTTTATTTTACTGTTCACTTTATTCTATTATTTTTTAAAAACTGTTATATTTAGTTCTTCAAGTAAACATATTCCGTCGGCCATACTGTTAATTCCTTCAAGCTTTGAGGTTATTTATATTATACAATATTCAGGAAAAAGAATTACTTACACAAAAAAAGAGATAGAGGGAGTAATAAAATACACACGCATGCATATATATGTACATATGTGTTCATATGCATATATGCACATACGTATATGTATATATAGGCATTACTACACAATGTTATCCCCCCCCCCCCTCTCTGCCTCTCTTTCCTTACTTGTTCACTCCTTTTTTCTACTCTTCTATTTTAGGTTTAAATAAAGTGTTTTTTTCCTCTTTCTTTTAATATAACTAAAAATAAACTAAAACACAAAGTATTAATTTATCTCAGAATACTTATTTCCATAAAAAAATAAAAATGTGTAATATACTGATTGTATAACACAGTGTTATACTAATCTTCAAATTAACCACAGCTGTATTTTCCTTCATGATGTAATCCACGATGTACTAAGCATATTTTAAAAATAAATTAAAATGTAATCAGAAAAAAAACCAAAACCAATATAACTTTATTTTTTTAATTTTAAGGGTTGTCATTTTAAGGGGTTACACCAACCTAGCGGGAAAAAAAATTCGATTTTTTTAATTACATTTTCTTGAAGCTTCAAGTTTCGAGAATATATCCTGAAAGTTTTATGTTGATATCTGAAAAAATGCCGGAATTACAGAGAGTTGAGTAAAACAAGATCGAGCGTTCGAGTGCTCGAATTGAAGCAACATAAATCGCCACTGGACGATGATGTGATTAAAGCCATTCGTCCAATATTTGAAAACAACTTTCTAGTGATAATTTACTGGAAAAATGCGTCGGTGGATTTACGCAAAACAAAAGTTTGAACAATCTGATTTGGCGCATAGCGCCAAAAGTGCAGCACAGCGGTGCACACGTTGTGCAAATTGCTGCCAATATTGCTGCATACACATTTAATGAAGATGCTGCCGCATATTTATTAATGATAATAAAAGAATTGTGCTGCATATTGCGAAAATCAAGACCAAGCGCGCATCGATGTGGCCGAAGTACGAGCGCAGAAGGCGACGCGCGAAGAAAGGATTGCTCGCCGTCAACAGAAGTCTTCACAGACCGCTGCTGTTATTGATGTGGAAGGAATCTCATATGGCCCCAGAATTGCCGACTAGAGGTAAAGTGCAAAATTCGGCTATTAACAATAGTAGAACTAAACTTGAAACTTTAAACGCGTTTTTCTCTAAACATGGTTTTCAAAGTCGGTGACCACCAGATCTCAAAAACTAATCGATGGATCGTTTTCAAATTTTTATACAATACTCTCAGAAACATTCTTTTGTCGGTGACGATCTAGTTTTTTTTTATCGATCTTCATTAAAAATTAAAAAAATGAAAAGGACAAAAATTTTTCGTTTTTTTTTTATTTTAACTTCAACTCATCGCCATTTTGTAACAAACGATAAAATCGACAATCGGCGATCGTCACCGACAAACCACTACTGTTAACTTAAAAACACCATTTTGTTTTTTTGTTTCAGATAGATCGTTTAGACGGGACAGTGGTCACCGCAAAATGCGTTTTTCCAAACCTCAATGTGTGTCAGCGGCCATATTTCTGCTTTCCGTCGCCATTGTTTAATAAAAAATTTTTTTTATATTGTCGAAACATAAGTCAATAATCACCCAAAATTTCATTTAATTCCCACTACCCGTTTAGGAGGAATAAAATATCAAAGTTAGGCCTGTTTTTCGACCGTCTAGGTTGGTGTAACCCCTTAATTCAATCTCAGTCTCAATCTTCAATTTTGATACGATATGGACTTCAAATTTGTCTTAAAAATTTTCATATATATTATAAAAAGAAATGAGATATCTGACACTACAAAATGAATAAAATAACAACAAAATTACCTTTTTAAAAAAAGCGCCAAGCATACGCGCCCAAGAAACGCCTTCAAAAACCTATTCTTGTACAAAATAATTTTAATTTGGCACTACAAATGCATGAAATTTTAATAAAATTATCATCCCCCTCCCCAAAAAAACAAAAGTATATTTTCTCTACAAAAGTAATGATATGAAGAAAATGCACCAACTAAAATGGATGGTTTAGGTGCTATATGACATGGAAATAACCTGTTACGTAATATTTGTTATACGCAAGTGATATAGCTGTTATACATCGTTTTGGCGTTACAGTTATTCAACAAAAATTGTATAATCGTAACATAACACGTTCGTATCAATGTTATTACGGAACGATGCGTCGTAGTTGACTCAGAAATCAGACAACATTATAACATCCTGAATGACAGATCTATTTGATAATAAAAAAAATTATTATAAAGATGTTTTCAAAATTTACGGTTTGTCTACAATTACTGCGCACAAAAAATGCACAAAATCTAAATTTATCATGTGCTAAACAAAAACAGAATAATAAATGCATACTATTCAATTTTTCTTAGAATTATGATCTATATAGTTAACCATCTAATTAATCATTTGAACGCTTCAAAGATTAGTGCTAAATAGATCGCAATTTCCATATTAAATTATTCAGGTTATGGAAAAAGATAAATTTAACAATGAAATTAATAAGTAAATAAATTAATGTTATTTATTTTTAATGTTTTGCAAAATTTAATTGCTTTTATAAAAAATAATATAGTTGCGTCAGTTTATAACATATAGGTATATGTAGACAATAACAAGTACCCATATCGAAGAGTCAAATTGGCGTAGCAGGTAGAGTACAAGGTTCGTCATCCTAAGGTCCCGGGTTCAAACCTAGCAGCGGCAAGTAAGAATAAAATAAAAAATAACATAATTTAAATTTAATTAATTAATAAAAATTTATCCTAAATTTAGTATGTGCTGTTGATAAAAATAATTAAAAAAAAATAAAATTTTTATTTTATTTTATTTTTCTTTGTAACTATTGTGTGACGGTTAGATAACATGTAATTATAACATGTTATATTGCTGAGTCGGAAATTGTAACTTACATGTAAGTTACGTGTAATTTCAGAGTAACGTAACCTGTTATATTCGGTTACATTGCTGTTACATTGCTACTATATTACTGTGTTCACTGGGAATGATACTCAAGAGCACTCGGGTAATGTTTCCGAACGCAGCCTTACTTTTTTTAGAGAAAATATATTTTCTGTTGTTTTTGGGGGAAGAAACAATTTTTTTAAATTTCATACATTTGTAGTAACAAATTAAAATTATTTTGTACAAGAATATGTTTCTGAGGGCGTTTCTTGCGCGCGTATACTTGGCGCTTTTTATACCTTTTTTTAAAAAACGTAATTTTGTGATAATCATGCTTACTCTGCAAGAATATCCTGTAAGAATAAAAGTTGATTTAAAAAAGTACACTAAGGCTCGTAACTCCTCGAACTTTTGAAGTTCATCTCAAAAATCCTTGTGTGTGATTTTTGGATCTTATGTTCATTTGTGAAACTTTTAATCAGTAGGGTATAATAAATAATATGCTGCACTTTCAACGAATTTGGTCAAAAACTAAATTTCATTAGGTTGGGTGCGGAGTTCTTTCTATTAAATAACAAGAAATGTCATTTATTATAGAAATATCATATTTATTACGTAGGTAAATCTCACTTTAAAAAAAATTAATAAGTTAAAGTTTACATGTTTTAAAAATAACTAGTCAAAATTAAAAAATAACTTATTTAAAATAAACTATAGTCAAATTAATTTACTAACTTTTAGATTTTTAAGTTTAACTTTCAATTTGTAGTTACAAAAACTCAAAACATAATGTATGAAAACGTTTAAAAAATAGATGTTAAACAAGTTTCAGCATATTAAAAATAAATAAATCGATTTTGCTTTCCACAAAATATTCTTTAGGATATCTTAAGTTTTATTGTCAAGAAAAACTCAAATTTTATTAATTTAGGAAAAACTCAAGTTTCCCTGATTTAGTAACAAAAACTCGTGTTTTTTATGCGCGGCTTAATAGAATTACAACTTCATCACAACTATTCTTTTTCTGAACATATTCTAAAGTTGTTTTGATAACAAATTCAAAAATAGAAGTGTATTATAAACATTTTCCCTCAACAACAGCATATATGCGGCATGATACTATTCTCTTCATTCCACAACTCTCATTCTCATTTTCGTATATATTATTTTCACGTCCGCAAAAAATACTAGTAATTAAGAGACTATGTCGACAGAAGAGACTATGCCAACTTCTCGATCCTAAACTATAAATTCATCGTATTAGTTAAAATACAAAAACAATCTTAACAAATAAATAAGAACTAATAAGTAATCGTAATTAGTAAAACTGTCCGTAGTTCGCTACAAAGCGATTTTTTACAAAATAGGTCAATAAAAAATTGTTCATAAACATGTAGTTAGCATCGAGTGTAGGTACAGTTGGTCACGAATCTGCATATTTATAAATTTTTAAAAGCTAAAATATAAAATCCAATCTATAGCAAGTTACAATGTTTTATAGAAAATGCATTAAAAAATTATTTAAAAATGTAACTTCTTCGAGGCTAAGTACGACAAAAGGTAGACTAATAACTTGAAAGATTATCTCTATTTTTGTCTATCTTATACTTTACATGTCTGTCACGTGCAGGTTGAAACACTAAATATTATGCACGCAGACATAACTGAACTGCATGTGTACTACTGTGATCAAAAAATAAGGTAAATTTGTTTATAAAATAAAAAATCTTTATTTATTCATCCAAATCAATTTCATCGCTTTCAAAGTACTCCCGTCCGACACAATGCACTTATGCCAACGTTTTTTCCAATCCTCGAAAGAGTCAGAAAAGTCTTTCCGGGATGGCCTTTAATACTTCCTTCGATTCGGGTTTTATCTCCTCAATCAAGTCAAAAATAAACTGTCCCCGAAATGTCGAAAATAAACCGGTGTCCCTGGAGCGGTCTTTTGAGTTTGTTGAACGGCCAGAAGTCGCACGGTGCTAAATCAGGCGAATACAGTGGTTGTAAAATAATATGCGGTCGAGTTTTTTTGCAAAATGTTCTCGAAGAATCAATGCAGTGTGGGACGGTACATTATCGTGATGCAAAAACCAAGAATTGTCTGCCCATAATTCTGGCCTCTTGAGACAAATAGCTTCACGCAAACGGCGCATAACACTCAAATAATATTCCTTGTTAACAGTTTGGCCTGGCGGAAAAAATTCATAATGCACAACACCGCGATAATCGAAGAAAACTGTCAACATAACCTTCATTTTTGAGCGCGGGTTTTTCGGTCTTGGTTCATCTTTTGCACGATATTCGGTCGATTGATCGGTTGTTTCCGGGTCGTATGCATAGATCTAAGTGTCATCTCCAGTAATGATGCGTTTCATGACGTCTTGGTAGTCAGAAATCATTATGTCACAGATGTCAACGCAACGTTTTTTTCCAAAAAATTGAATGTTTTTGGAACCAATCGAGATTTGACGCGTTTGAGGCACAAAACATCTTTTAAAATGGTTTGGGTTGATCCAAATGAAATGCCCGCAGCATCAGCAAGATCTCTAATTGTCAATCGACGATTTTCGAGCACCAGATCTTTGATTTTCTTGACGCGGCTTTCATCGGTAGATGTTGATGGTCATCCGGGGCGCTGTTCGTCTTGAACTCGTTCTCGGCCTTCTTTCAAGTCTTTGTACCACTTGTAAACATTTTTTTGCGACATAATCTTATCACCAAAGGCCTTCTATAACATCCGCAATGTTTCCGCGGCAGAATATTCATTCCGCAAGCAAAATTTAATGCAAATTCTTTGCTCAACAAAATCAGACATAGTAAAAATCGAAAAACTCACTTTTGTATGTTTACAAAAACACGTGTAGCTCTGCAGCAATTGAATATATTGACATAAAACTCTGCATAGATGTCAAAGACAGTATTACTCACAAAAAATAGTTTCATGATTTTATAGTACCCGCAAAGTTTAAATAAAAAATTTACCTTATTTTTTGATTACAGTAGTGTTGTACACGGACATACACCTATACATTAAGCTTGAGAATTTGTTTTTCACCATTCATCTAAAACCAAAGTTTCGCATTGTTCCGCTCGGAATCTCTTCTGTCGACTCTTAATATAAAAATCATTATGTATGTACACACACAAATAAAAATACCTGGTCATCTAAAGTTACCTGCATTTCGGGATTTCTATAGTATATGTAACATATTCTACATAAAAATTGGAACGCAGCTAACTTTACATGGCTAAGCATTCCTGTCCGTATGTATATCAATTGTAACACATTTGGTTATAGCAGCTCTATAAAGATATCTGTTATGCCCCCTTATGTCTCGAGGTCCCATATTAACTAACGTTGATATAATACAATATATCTTTAAAACATATATGCACCTTAGATGTAGTACGTCCTAGAGTATACTGAATTTTTCCTAGAAGCGCTCTGCTCCAGATATCCACAGCTTGTATATAAAATAAAATGATAGCCAGAATCATACCACAGATTAGCACTTCCGGTTTTAAAGCGTAGATTCGCATAATTCTGCAGAAATAGCTCAATGGACTGTTAATCCCTGTATTTAAACCAGTAGGGATGTTTACGGCAAACTTGGACATAAGCTTCATGTGTGATACATATGTCTGTGGGCAAAGATTATAAATTGTTTATATTTTATAATTGAAAATTAAAAGATAAAAGTTTTTATATATCAAAGATAGCGCACAACGCTTATAATAAATATTATAAAAACTTACTTTCAAATTATATATGGTAAAAATTTTATATAAAGAGAATAAAGAAAAGAATAAAATGGGCCAATTTCTTGGCCTTTGATATAACAAGTAAAAATAATATAAAATCTCAGGTTCAATCCTTGGTTACTTTTTCATAACAAAATTGTTACAGTATTTAAGAAAACAAGAAAACAAAATGCTTGTTAGCATCATTAATATTACAATGATTATCAATTTAATATTGTAATATTATTGTTACGAGCGTCGCCCGGTATACTCCGCGACTGCGACTCAGCTGTTCCGAAGCCGATCGATATATTGATTTTACCAAGAGCGTTGTCAATTGTCATGCTCTTGGCAACGTTTGTCAACAACAAGTCTAATCTCGCTCTCGAGCCTTGTCGGACGCGTTAATAAAGCTGCTTGGTTTTTAAGTTCAAAAGTGTCTTTCATTTCCGCGGCGCGCACGTTACATTTTTGGGGGCTCGTCCGGGATCCGTTCATCGGATCCTGTGAAGCGCGCGCGAGTTTAAGAGTCAGAAAGTGCGCGGAATGAAAGTGCGAGAGAGAGGTGTCAACCACACATTCCTCGAGGAAGATTCAGTCTCGGCGGGTGCGACGATGGAGGTCGATTCGCTTCGCGCGAAGCTGCGGGAGTTGCAGTAATTGAGGGATGAGCGGCGAGAGGAGAGGGGACTGCTTCGATGCCGGAAGGACTCGTTCTCGGCCAGTGGTAGCGGTGCCCGCGGAGGGACATGAAAAGGAATTCAAACCAGCTAAGTTGTTCCTATAATATTTCCGCGGACGGGGCTCCGTCAAGCGCGCCGGTAAATTTTCCATGCGCCAGTGTAAACGCGGGCGGAGAACGGGCGCCGTACGATCTAGAATCGGTTGGGATGAGACCGCGGAAGCGATGGCTCTGGCACAATGTTGTAGGAGGGAATGTGGATCGAGTGAGGCGTTTCCGCGCGGAATGTCCGTTGCCTGGGAAGGGCGAATTGAATTTGACGACATAAATCCGAGCCCGAATGTCAAGGGATTGTTTTCTTTTGATTGAGTACGTTGGGACGCAACTATCGTTTTTGCTTAAAGAAGGGAAAAAAAGTTCTTTCCGTTTTTTTTTTGTGTGTGTTCTTGTTCTGCTTGTTTTGTTTTATTTTCAGTAATTTTGCCGAGAGGTGCGGACGCATGAGGGCTGCTTCTCGAGGTGAGGAGGAAAGTTTTATTAAGAAGACTGCCTCGTCCACGGTTTTTTGACCACGGTTTTTCCGTGGGACATTGGGCAAATGCCGAGGCAGGGGGCAGGGAGCTCTTAGAGCGTTGGGTCCGTGGAAGTAAATTCCCCCCCTGATCCCGAAAAAAAGAAACGAGAAGCGCACAAGATCGGGCGAAGAGGAAGCTTCACGGCAGGAGAGGAGCACGGGGACGAAAAGGGAGCCGGCGCAGAAAAATTCCGCGTGGGAGTCTGGCTAGCTCTGCGAGGAAGAGTGACCGGAGAAGCCCTTGCTGAGAGGGTCGTCTCGGTTGGACGTGGTCCGATTAAGGACAGGGAAATCGTCCTGGAAGCCGAAGGGGCCTTCTTGGAGTAACAGGAAAACTGCTCCCCGGATTGTCGGGACGACAATCTTGAAGAGGGGGAGCAGTGTTACGAGCGTCGCCCGGTATACTCCGCGACTGCGACTCAGCTGTTCCGAAGCCGATCGATATATTGATTTTACCAAGAGCGTTGTCAATTGTCATGCTCTTGGCAACGTTTGTCAACAACAAGTCTAATCTCGCTCTCGAGCCTTGTCGGACGCGTTAATAAAGCTGCTTGGTTTTTAAGTTCAAAAGTGTCTTTCATTTCCGCGGCGCGCACGTTACATTATTAATTGGGTATAGTTTTCAAAAGCGAATACCTCCAATTTTTTTGAAACTGTGTATACTTACAAACCACCACGTGGGTTTGCAGCTTTCCATGCACGCCAAACAAGATTCATATTGTTTGTTTCCACATTATTCTGCGCTACGGAGATAGAATATATTATAAACATCCAATGTTGTTTTTCTCAAAAACTATTATCTTTATGACAAAAATTAACATGTGGAACATTGTAGGCTGTTGCGCATCTTCATGTGCACTTACACAAACCGGTGGGAGGCCTACGACTTTCCATCGGTACAAAGAAGGGCAGGCAGCAATTAATTTAACACTCACGAGTTGTAACAAAACAATAACTCTTTTATGTAGCGTTACGCGGCAGGAGTACAAAAATTGCGACTATTCGTAATGGCGGGCCGAGCGGATCTGAATAGCGACGGAAGACTACAGCGCCGCGTAGGCACGGGCGCTGAGCCACACGAGAGGAAACTCTCTAGTCGCCATAAGATCTATAACTTTTATCTGAAATATTTTTCGGAATTTCCATTATTTACAGAAATAAATGGAAGATATCTTCCATTTATAGTATAATTTTCATGGGTTTTTTCAAGTTTTGACCTTAAAAACCAAAGTTCATATTTTCATTATTATATTCATAATCAGTGTGTCAAAATATGTAAGTATACACAGTTTCAAAAAACTTGAAGATATTTGCTTTTCGGAACTTAATCTATTAATCTTCATCTTATAACTGTGTTTTAAAAATCAAAAATTATATTCGGCGCACAGTTCAATAAACTTTGAAAGGTATATAAAATCATAAGTAAAAAACCAAAAAAAGATTAATTTTTATCACTCTTGAATAAAATGTATATACTTGAGTAGTGACATTTCAACTGGGCTCACAGATTCATTAATATATCCATAATAATCAATTGAATGTACCATCAACAAGAGACTATTAAAGATTGTCAACCAAATTTTCGTCCTTATTAAAGGAGATAATTAAAGAACGGTGATCATTATCGACTATAAATAGAAATTTGTGATTATTAATATAAATACTTAAATAATACAATATTAAATTCATGATTTTTTATTATGTAAATGTTTTGTAAACACGTATGCATACTTGTAAGACTATAATATCATAAATATTACTGTAAATTTACAATTTTTTTGTACAGTTATTATCTCTATAGATAATCAAATTTAGATAATTAAACTTAAATCTTTCCATTTGATAAGAACACTGGTTAAAACATATGGTGATGAAATTATATGCTAATAAAGAGATTTACAAGTTTCGTCAACTTAATCTTTCTTTGGTTTATTATTTCCTTTGGTGACAATAAGTATTAACAGTTTTTATAAAACTGGCGCGAGGTTTTTTAATAACAAATTCTTTGTAACATTTTGAGAAAAAAATTCTAATACGAAAATGTCGAGGCTATAATAATTTTCAAATGGGAAGAGTTTAAAGATCACGAATGACAGGGCTAGAATTTCGCGCGCTCAGGGATGATAGTGATAAAAATGCTTTCAAATGCATTTGACAATAACATCTTTGTTCAATAAATTATTGAACAAATATGCCATAAGAGTTTCATTAAGAAACCAATTCTGTTCATTCATAATAAATTTGTTATAAAAACAATTCAAAATGTTTTCATTAAAACTTTAATATGTGTGTACTATGTATCGATATCAATATTTTTTTCTTATAAAAAATATTATTAAACTTGCGGAAAACTATTAGAAATTAAAAAATTTATTTGAATAAAATTAAAAACAAGAGTAAAAAAAATCTACTGCACAAGTCGCTCGAGAAAAAAAAGTATGTTACAAACGCAAAAAATAAATCTAATATTCCATTATTTCGACAAAAGAAAGATAAAACCAGGCTGATCTTTTTTCATTGGTCACAAAAGCTACGATCTCTGTAAAACTTTCGATCTTCAAAACTTTGGCATTTCTCACTCAAGCGGTGAGTGATGGAGCTTGATTTACTATAGACTTGTATTCAGTGAATTGCAAATGGTAAAAAAAGAGGACCTATTGAAATAAATACATATTTTTTTCGTATTTTTCACATTTTACGGCAATTTTCACAATCTTATAAAACCTTTCATCTCTAGAATAAAAATGTGGGTCTTTAATCGGTTAACACTTTTATGCAAGTCTGTGTTCTCATACTAATTACGCTAAAGGTTCCAAGTTCAATCCCAAGCAAAACCAGAATAATTTTATACGATCGTTCTCTTCTTCAATGACAGACTTCTTCAATTAATAAGTCTTTCATGTTACACAATCAATTATATAGCAGAGAAACAAAAACTGTTCCGAATGCAAGTACTCTATCTTTGCGTTTCTGTCTCTGCTATATAATTGATTGTGTAACATGAGACTTATTATTCATTTTTTATAAATTATTCTATAACTTTCCGTATATGTAATACTTCTATATTGCTAGCGTCCTTTAAAAGCTGCAAGTGTCGTTGGCGAAAACATTACGGTGCAGACGTATACTCGTGTCTCTCTCCCGTTGGTTACATTTTGCGTTGTGTGCATGCGTTGGTTCTCTCTCAAACGACGAGTATATGTCTGCACCGTGATGTTTTCATCCAAGGTTGGAGCCACATATATGATACTTTCATACTTCTATATTTATACTTTTTTCCCAAACAAAAGAATAATTATTTAAAATTTATTTCAAATTTTTTAATTCAGTAATAACTGTAATAGAGTAAAATATAAAATCCGCCTCTTACGTTCGGCGCAAATTTTTTTTCGTCTTACTCTATCTCATACGTTCCATTGCGCCGTCCGTCTTGTCGAGTGCTCCTCTTCCCACGAACACGCCCATCTTGCGCGTGCTTGAAGGAGCCCCGTGCGCGAGACCCCACAGTACGCTCTCAGCGTATTATTCCGAATTCTTATTAATAAACTTTTTCTCTACATTATATTCTCAAGTAATTCGCAATCATGTTAGAATCTCAAACTCGCCGAAACAAACAACGTATTAATTCAAGAAAATTCTTTTTAAATTGTCTTCTTTTTATGAATAAGATCGATCAGCTTGCAATTGGCATGTCTCTCGCGATCGCACTTTCGCTAATTATTACGCGCAAATTGTTACTCATCTGCGATCACCGTTTTCTCATTTATATTAATACTTCTAATATAATTTATACTATTTGCTCCATGCACATCTCACAGGCAGCGCCCTCTCGTTGCAAGTGTTTAAAAAAATGAGTCATCCAATATACAGGCTTTTGGACGTATAAAAAGTATAAAAAGTGCTCAAAAATTATTAATATTAAGGCTTTTTTGCATCGACAACGTAAATATATTTCTTTAACAAAGTAAGCATAAATTTAAAATGTATACTCGACTGTCAATCACGTACGCGAAAAAGCAATGATAAAACACGCACTTCTCGGGTCTACACGACTTTTCTTATATACATATATAAACTCGGTAAAAAAAAGAACATTATAAAATGTGTGATATCCAAACAAAATTACTTTAGAAAAAAAGCGCCAAATGTGTATACGTGAGTGCTTTTAAAGAAAATACCACAAATAAAAGGTCAAAAATCTGTTTTCTTGATAAATATTTCGATCAGGGGAGCCCGCCCCTGTTGACATTGACCATGACATATGTTATAAAGGTCATCCTCCTAAGTGACCTTCAAAAGATTTTAGCCGTTGCTCGTGATTCGTTAAAAAGTTATTAACAAAAAAAATTTCATAAATACTTTGTTTAAAACAGATAATATTTTGCATTGAACTATTTATACTTTTGATTAAAAGAAAATTAATATATTCTTAAAAAAACGCGTGGGCAAGGGAGGGGCTCCGCTCCTCCCCTTGCACCCCCTCCCATATTTTTTCCTAACTCTAACGCACCAATTTTATGTCACTATTTGGTTAATGCAAAAACATTGAAAACAAACAGCGTGGATCTTGTTTGGCGTGGAAAGTCGCAAACCACTGTGTGGTACTGTACAAGCGTGGACATCGTTTACTTTACGTAAAGCACTGACATCATGTATCATATTTATATAAAACGTAAAGTAAACGACGTCCACGCTTGTACAGTACCACATCGGTTTGCGACTTTCCAAACAAGAACCACGCCGTTTCCAATGTTTTTGCATTAACCAAATAACGACATGAAATTGGTGGGTTAGAGTTAAAGTAAACTACGGGGAAAAGGGCTCCGCTTTTCCCCCGCCCACGCGTTCTCTATACCATATAACTTCACGACTTTTCACAAATTTCATTCCATATTAATTAGAAAACAATGGTACATTTTTAAACCTTTTTTGTTTATAACTCTTTTTTGGTCTTCCCCGACAAAAAATTGTTATTTATATTACTTTTTAACCATAAAAAGCCACTACAAGAAATTTCAGCCCATTTGGTGGTGGAGCCTTCGTTCGAAAGAATTACCATTACAAATAATTCGTAAAATCTTTCCGTGTTAATAACTTTTTAATAAATGCCGAGCGGCCTAAAACCTTCACAATATTACTCAGAATGATGACCTTTATAACATATGTAAAGGACATTGAAATTGGAGGTAACTCCGTATAACTGCATAATTATCCCCTTTTGTTAAGATTTATCCATATTTCTTTATAGGATTTAGATTAGGATAATAATAAATTAATAAATTTTCTTATTTAAAAGCGCGCAAAAATGCGTGCTTTATAAAAATTAATGCGGGGATGTAGGTGAAGGGCGAATTACCTTGTACCCTTTGTTCTCTGCGAGAGGGTGCCATTAGCATAGGTGCGAAAGCGCACATCCCGACAGTACACATAAAGATTTAGTAAATTTCCGACAGCGCACCCGATAGTACACATCCCGATATCGCACAGTAAAAAATATTAGCGCATATTAGCCCAATAGCGCACAAAGTAAAAAGCGCATTATCTCGATAGCGTACATCCCGATAGCACACATCCCGATAGCGCATATCTCAATAGCGTGAGTCCCAGATGCGCACAGATCAAAATGAACACAGCAGGCTGAATAAAACGGACACAGTAACAAACAGACACAGTGTCAATCAAACAAAAATAAAATCGCACAAATTATCAATAAAATTTTATAGGCATGTTTATTAAATGTAGTCAAATGTAAACAGGGGGGGAAGAGTGTGGGTGGACCTCGCTACGCATAGAAAGTCGTAAACCCATTTAGTATAGTACAAAGCGTGGACACTCTTTTGTTGTGATCACACACACACACACACACATACGAGGGGTGCAAGAGAGGCGGCTTTGCCCCCCGTCCCGCACCCATCCCGTGGGTAGGGGTGCCATATAAAGTCGCAAATGTGGTAAGTCCATTTGTTACTGTGTCCGTTTCACTTAGCCTGTTGTATCCATTTTGAGCTGTGCGCATCTGTAACTGACTTTATTAGAATATGCATTACATTACACTATTAGAATATGCATTATCAGGATGTGCGCTATTGGGATGTGTGCTATCGGAATGTGCGCTATCGAAATGTGCGCTATCGAGATAATGCGCTTTTTACTTTGTGCGCTATTGGGCTAATATGCCTTTTTTACTGTGCGATATCGGGACGTGTGCTATCGGGATGTATGCTATCGCACCGTGCGCTAACGGGACCCTCTCGTTCTCTGCACATGAGTTTGCGACTTTAAGTAAAACAGAGATATCAAGTATCGTATTTATAAATTTTTGTTGTTAATGACTTTTTAACAAATCACGAGCGATGACTAAAGTATTTTGAAGGTCACTCAAGAGAGTGACCTTTATAACATATGTCAAGGTCATCGGAGTGGGCTTCCCTGATCGAAATATTTACCGTTTTCTCCTACAAAAATAATAATATAAAGTAAATGCATCAATTATAAGAACAGATATCTACACAAAATTTATTTATTATTACTTTTTAATGTTACAAAAAAAGCGCTTAAACAAACTTGATGATTAAATAATTAAATAATTAAAAACAATCAACAGGATTATAATGAAACAAAAACTTGGCGTGCCCAGCTCGTATTTTTTCTATATTTCCAAGACTGTTATTGATATATATATATATATATATATATATATATAAACTCTGTAAAAAAAAAGATGCTTAACACTGTAAAATGTGTGATAGCCAGACAAAATTATTTTTTAAAAAAGTTAAAGAAAAAGCGCCAAGTGTGTGCATGCGTGCTTTTTTAAGGAAAATACCATAAATAAAAAGACAAAAAATTTGTTTTCTCTACAAAACTAATGAAGTAAATGCATCTATTATAAGAACAGATGTTTATACAAAAAATTTAAGCAAAAACTTGGCGTGCCCGGATTGTTAAAACGCAATAAAAAATATATATATATATAAAGTCGTGTAGACCCGAGAAGTGCGCGTTTTATCATCGCTTTTCCGCGTACATGATAGACAGTCGCGTCCGCGAAGAGTTTCATGGCAATAATATGACAGTTTGTGGTGTATTTACACAAATATTTATTAATGTTTTTCACTTATTTTGCAACATATTTATTACTTTTAATTTCAGAAGATAATATTTGTTTATAAATTTCTATCCTTTCTATATATTTGCTGGGACCATTACCGTTCCAAAAACCGCCACAGATATTGCTGTCTCGATTTTTGAAGGCCGATTTTAAGCCTTTAAATTGTTTATAAGCACCAACTAAAAATTTCTAAATTCATGTACTTACCCTCTCTACATTTATGCCAAGTTTCATTAAAATCAGAATTTTCGAATTCGCGAGGTTCCCTTGTTAGTTAGATAGTGATATTTATGCTGTAAAACTTTTGTATAAAACATTTTTCGATATTTTGTTTAATTTATATCGAGAAAAAGCAAAAAATGTCTTTATGTTTAAAGGGTGATTTCACTCCTTTAAACCGTTTATAAGCCCAAACGAAAAATTTCTAAATTAATGTATTTACCTCCTCTACATTTATGCCAAGTTTCATTAACATCAAAAATTTCGGATTTGCGAGATTCCCTTGTCAGTTTGGTCCGTTTTATCTCTATGCAAGCGTTATGTTAAAAATTTTCAGATTCCCTGTATTTTGCCACAATATTACATGTTTGCATAATTGCTAAAGTAAAATAATTAATTATATTTGATACGTTTAATTAATATTTCAATAAAATTGTATTAACTCTTTAAGAGGGGCGTCTACATTAGGAGGCCAAAATTAAGCAAATTTTTTATTATTTTTTTCTAATGAAACTAAGCAATGAATCTTTTTGCGATTTTTATCATTTATTGTGCATGTCTTTAGATACTCAAAACAATTTTTATTACAAAATTTTATTTATTTAATTATAAGTTGTAAGCAAAAATGCACAACTGCCTTGAAAAATTCCTTCCGCACTGCGTACATAATAACATCCAGTAGACTCAACTGAAAGGAAAAACCTAAAGTTTTTTGTAAAGTTTATAAGTATAGCTTCTAAGTGAATCTAAGAAAGCCATACATTTATTATAAAAAATTTATAAAATAGCGCTTTGAAAAAATCAATTTTTTGTGAAAAATTTTTAACATTTTTTAAAAATAACTTTTTTTACATGACTTTTAATATATATTTTAGGTTCACACAGAAGCTATACTCATAAACTTTACAAAAAACTTTGGTTTTTTCCTTTTAGCCGATTCTACCTGTTGTTATCATGTACGCAGTGTGGAAGGAATTTTTCAAGACAGTTGTGCATTTTTGCTTACAACTTATAATTAAATGAATAAAATTTTGTAATAAAAATTGTTTTGAGTACCTAAAGACATGCACAATAAGTGATAAAAATCGCAAAAAGATTCATTGCTTAGTTTCATTAGAAAAAAATCATAAAAAAGTGCTTAATTTTGGCCTCCTAATGTAGACGCCCCCCTTAATACCCAAAGACACAAAGTTTTTTTTATTTTTAAGCTTTATTTTCAATAGAAAATGTTTCGACTAAAACCATGTATCTTATCATTTTTGGGTGTGCTCTTTCGATGTTCAGTCAAAATTGCATTTTTATACCTCAGAAAACCAGGTGGATTTTAAGTGGAAAAGTACTAAAAAATTGAAAAATTTTTTGTAGTAGAAATAATATTAGGATCTATTACTAACTACGTCCAAAGGTGGATAAAATAGTTAAAGTTTAACAAGAAATTTTCTTTAACCCCAATTTAATGTAATCTTTTCAAAATAGCGAAAATTGCAATAAATTATTAAAATATGGGTTTTTTCTGAACAATTATATGAAAATTAAGTATCGTAAACCTGTTTTCCTTAATAGCATAAATTTAGAATAAATCCAACGTCACTGTTCATATTTTTCCAGAATTTGTCGTTTTAATAATAGCGGACACAATATAACAGTCAGAGACCTAAAAAAATAATTTTTTCGTGATTATTAGCAACAGAAGTTTTGAAACCATAAATTTTGTACGTTTTTTATGTTTTGGATATCGCAAAATTACGGATCCAATATGGCGAACGGGGTATAAAAAATGTCAGAATTCCTAAATAAAAAAATATCGTATTCTACAAAAAATTTCTTGAACAAAGTATTCTTGCCAATTTTTTTATTGAATGCGTTGTTTTTGAGAAAATAAAGTCATAAAGTTTTAAAATTATAATCACTATAACTTATTCTTGAGGTCAAAAATAATTTTTTGTATGTTTCTATTATAAACTATTTTAAGGGTTCCTGAGATTACTGAGTCTGAATCTAATGACAGATTTTTAAAATGAAAAATGGGGGATTCAACATGGTAGATGAAAAATAAAAAATATCAAAAAATGTAACAATTTTTCAATTAAAAAACTATAAAATTTTTTAAATGCAAAATCCAATATAGTGGATAAAATATAAAAAAAGTCAAGAATCTCAATTTTAAAAAATAATCCCGCAACTTTAATATTCTCAATAAATAATGTATCTAAAGCTTCCGTCCGTTAGGCGTTACTCACAAACGTTTTTCAACTCTTACTACGTGGAGCTAGGCGGTTGAGTGTTTGTTTCTTTGCATTTTTAAGTTTATAGTTTTTAATTTTTTTAAATTTTTACATTTTTTGTTTTTTATATTCTATTCAACATATTAAATCCGCCATTTTTAATTTTAAAAATGTATTACTAAATTCGAACTTAGCAACCTCAGAAACCTTAAGAATAGTTTATAGCAAAAATGTACAAAGAATAATTTTCTTTGGCCTAATAATTCGAGAATAAGTGTTATAGTAATCGTAATTTCAAAACTTCATGATTATATTTTTTCAAAAACAACGCAATTAATGAAGAAATTGACAAGAATACTTTGTCCAAAAAGTTTTTTGTAGAATATGATCTTTTTCATTTAGAAATTCTAACATTTTTTATATTACATTTGCCATATTAGATCCGCCATTTTGCGGTATCCAAAACATAAGAAACGTACAAAACTTCTGTTGTTAATAATCACGAGAAAATTATTTTTTTGTTCTCTGACCGCCAGATTAGAATAACATAAAGAGTAATGTTATAATGAATTGGGGTTAAAGAAATTTCTCGTTAAACTTCAACTATTTTATCCACCTTTAGACGTGGTTAAAAATTGATCCTAATATTTTCTACTAAAAAAATATCAAAAAAATTTCCAATTTTTTGATACTTTTCCATTTAAAATCTACCGTACTAGTGTTCTGAGGCATAAAAATGCAATTTTGACCCCGAAATCGTAAGAGCACACCCAAAAATAGTAAGATATACAGTTTTGGTCCAAATATTTTCCATTTTTCCTTTTGAGAATAAAGCTCAAAAATGAACAAGAAATTGCGTGTCTTTGGACGTTGGGTTAATATTAATTTTTAGTTGCTTCGGTGATTATTTTATTATTTCAAATCACTCGCAATAGCGTAAAATCACTTATCATTCCAATCTTACATACGTTTAAAAGTTATCTTTGTTTACATTCATACAAACAAAATTAAGTTAGCTATACTAAAATATAAATCTCTTCGTTTCCATTGTTCTTTCATTCTACTTCCGATGGAAACTGAATCTGACTTACACCGAAATAAAACCGAATCAACAGTCTCGGTGAAAACTAGAGCAGAGTCATCTATCAGGCGCTTCCCCCCACAATATTTCTCCTTCCCACGGACCCTTTAAGGATGCTTAACTTACATATACCTCTCTCTATCCTTTCGGGCTATGGTGCAGTCTCATTAGAATGATCAGTCTCACATCCCTAACTCTCCCTCACATCATCCCTATAGATTCGCCTACAAAGGAAAAAGGTAAGTCTAGCTCCGTTTCAGTACACACCCTTTCCTTAGTGGCATCTTTAATATTGATGTTCAGCTAAATGAAACAAAACTCTCGTGTTCGTGACATATATAAATATAATTAAATATTTTTCTTTCTTCGCGTGTATACTAGAGAACAAAATACACATATACATTTAATCCCCTCCCCCAAAATCTCGCACGTCAAACAAACTCTAGTTAAATTACTTTTTTTTCTTTTCTCCTTCTCAGAATCTTTTTCTTTTTTACTCTCAATTGATTCTCTTCGCTTAAGAGCACTTAATTCCAGTAATAATTCTCGCTATTATAATCGCACGCAAAATTAAACTGATCTCACCGTCATTCCTGCAACCTCCGCGCAACGTGGGCAGCGGGCTCGCCTATCAGGACGTTTCACTCCCACATTATTTTTCCTGTGGGCAGCAGACTTGTCTATCAAGGCGATTCACGCCCACATTACCTATCCTGTAACCAGCGGGCTCCCCTAACAGCTTTACCCTACAATTAATCTGGATTTACTCAATTCAGCCTGGTTCGATTTTCTTTCTTACTCTTTCTTTGGCCAAAAAAATAAAAGAGTACACAGATGAAGTAATAAAAAATAAAATAAAAATAAATTAGTATAATAGTTGGTTATAAAGTGGTTCTGACTTAGGAGCTCCAAGGTGGGAGCGAGTTGCGAGGGGTACTCAAAGGCGCGCGGGGGCATAACGTCACGCGGATCGGGGGATCTCGCGGTGCGCGGAGATGAATGAAAAGGAAGGATCATGTTCCACAATCAGTTTTCGGGGCCCGCAACCGTCCCCGTGAACAGCAGGGTGGGGTGAAAAAAATCACGATCCGCGCCTACCGCCGCCGCCATCGCCACCATCACCTCCGATACGCCCATATGATCTAATTATTATTTCGACTCTCTCTCTCTCTCTCTCTCTCTCTCTCTCTCTCTCTCTCTCTCTCTCGTTCTTTCATACGCAGTCTACCATTCACATACATGTGTTTCCACTCATCTTATCTATGTACCTGCTACTCAGTCAGTTCTGCATACGGAACAAAGAAATAGGGAAAAGAGAAAACAAACTAGAATCATTATTTATAAATTTCTTTCCATTTATTCGTTTCATAACACGTCATATACAATATTATCCAAAGCGTAACCAATTAGCTCACACTCTACGAGACAAGTTTTATCATATTTTTCACGTAATAATTTTACAGCATCACTTTTTTTATTAGTGATATAATTTTGACGTAAAATAGTAATAAACTGCTTATATTTATCACTGACTATACTGACGTATTTTGATGCATCTGATGACATACATAGTCGACACAATCTTCAAGTTCGAATAAAAACAGTAAGATTAACGGCTTCATGTACATAGAATTATCATGCAACATCGATTTTACAATATTTTGTCGCGTATTTTTACAAGTTCTATAACCAGATCACAAACCAAAACTTTTGAAAACACAATTGCATGCACAAATCGGTCAATATCTACGCGTTGCTCCATGACCGTTTTCCATGTTGCGTATGGTAAAATTGATTGCCTTTGTTGTCGCCAAGCAGTATTTCCACATAGAATACAGGCCCCACGCTGATTTCGATATCCAAATATTTGTATGCTGTGGCAGTCAAGGCATATCTCCTTTCCAAGATGCACGGAGTATAGCGCGGTTGCGATGATATTATATAAAAAATATAAAATAATGCGAGTTATAAAAAATGCAAATAAATGTAGAAACATAAAAAGTTGCTGAAAAGAATTTAAAAATTATAAATATTTACGGTTTATCGCACGCCTCACTTTGTTAGATCGGAACGTAATAGTTCATCTTGTTTTTTCGAGAATCTTCAACAGATTGACTGAGCGATAACGTTTCAGAAACCTTTGCTGTCCATCTTGTAACAAACGGGTGATGCGGTAACAAAATTGGAATTCTCTTTATATTGCATACTCTTCCACATATTCCAGTAAATAGTAAAAACAATTCCATAGTTTCCCATGCATTTGATACATATTTTCTGATAAGTGAGAGATCAAGCGCTGATGTGCAGCTGTGACACAAAATACATTTTAGGCACGTACATAAATCATTTGATATCTTCTGATAAGATCACTCAAAAATCACACGTACATTCGAAGAATCTTGCAAAAGTCAAGCGCTGATGTATGGCTGCTGTGACAAAATACGTTTTAGGCACGTACATAAATCATTTAATATTTTTTGATGAGATCATTCAAAATCGCGCATTCGAAGAATGCAAAAGTCAAGCGCAAATGTACGACTGCTAGAACAATAGATAGCAAATGCTGATACAGCAATGCTCCGGTTAAGACAAAGAAATGAAGAGAATATATAACTGGTTGGGAACCGCATGATATTACATTTGATCCATTTTATATTCCGAGCGCGACGTAAAAAAATAATTCAAATAAATGTAAATTAACGTGACAGACATTGCAGATAATGCCAAAATTATGGATATCGCGAACAATGAAAACGATATGAATATAGACATTATAAATGATGTTAACTTTAAGGATGTAATGGGCGATGAAGATGAAGAGAGTGTAGCAATCCGAGGACAGCAATTATACGAGTGATTGTAGTAAAGAATTTAACGATACTATAGAGAAACATCTGACACATGCAAAAGTGAGTGGGATAACCGGACGTACAAGACATTGTGTACCATATATTTTTATTATACTACAGGCAATATTTATTCAGTGTGTGTCGAATCTATAATATAAATAACAGACACAGATTTCAACATAATGCACGCCTTTCGCAAACATGTAACTGACGTTCGGTAGGCTAGATGGCAAATACTGTTCGAATTACAGACAACCTATGTTCGTGCTGATTCCATGCAATATGTGTCCAGTGTGCACACAGCAAAAACTGTTTTCGTATAAAACTATATAACATGAATTATAAAGACAGTGATTATCAAGCTGCTTGCAAAGAATAAAAAATTAGGTACATCCTAGATCTCGACAGAAAAGATTTACCATTAAAACACGGATCCATCATTCGTTTTCCTCGAGATAGAGAGAACGGGGTGTGCGAGGAACCGATAGACGTTTCATGAGGCAAGCTAAAGTCGAGATGTGTCAGCACTACAAGAATTGGCCTAGACATTTACAGAAAAAGTTTCTTCGCGAGGTCAAGACAGACTATTTTACCAGACCAAACATTTTCCGATGCGAATAAGATTATAAGACATTCGTCTAATAACCAATAAATAAATGTATGTAATGTATAATAAATACGAGGATATGATGTGCTTCTTCGTAACCATTCCTATAGGCATTAACGGACTGCACGTCAAAATATGTTTTTGATGAGAATCCTAATCACACATTTAGACATTACTGAATTCCAGAGAGCGGAACGATATCATAAATTAACGTAGTACATCGCGTGCAAGTGCTTTGTAAAAGATTACTGTGATGAGTAAAGTGCTAAAACGACATTATAAAAAATATGAAACATTTTGAGCAAGTGGAAAGCGGGCTATCAGAGCAGAATCAGTATCTTGGGCGAGAATGTCGTGTGGTTGCAGTGATGAGTTTATACAGCAGCTCGAGGAATATAGCCGAGTCAAGCCGTCCTCGGCTCATCGTCGGACAGAGACAATCGTTGGTGTCGAGAATCGCGCGACTCGAGGGTGAAAAGACACAATTACAAAAACGTTTCGTGCATGTAGGCAGTAATTATGCAAGCACTAGTAATAACACGGACTCGTGTGGCGAGAAATAGATACAACGTTCAAGAATCGCGTTTTAACCAATGTGATAAATAACGTAAATTACATCAAATCGCGAACGTTTTTAGAAAACACAGCCAGTATAGTGCTCGAGCGAGTGCAGGGTATTGAAACTCCCATACTATTTTTTGTCCTGTTTCAGCGCCATCTAAAAGTTTATTCTGGTTTATCCTCGTACTAGTTAGTACGCAGCACGTTATCGGTCGGTAAAAATGTGCACTGTTTTACTATTTTTATAATTATTAAAATAAATTTAATTTTAAAAATATATTAAAGAACTATGGAATATAAAAAAAATGGTTTTTATTTTAATCTTATAATTGTTTTTATTTAATCAATTAAGTATAATCTGTGATTAATTAACCATATCTGTTGCAAAATAACAGCAATATAAATGTCAACCCAGTGAACACGGTAATATAATAGTAGCAGTGTAACAGCAATGTAACCAAATATAACAGGTTACGTTACTCTGAAATTACACGTAACTTACATGTAAGTTACAATTTCCGACTCAGCAATATAACATGTTATAATTATGTTATCTAACCGTCACACACCAGTTACAAAAAAAATAAAATAAAATAAAAATTTCATTTTTTAAAAATTATTTTTATCAACAGCACATACTAAATTTAGGATAAATTTTTATTAATTAATTAAATTTAAATTGTTATTTTTTATTTTATTCTTACTTGTCGCTGCTAGGTTTGAACCCGGGACCTTAGGATGACGAACCTTGTACTCTACCTGTTACGCCAATTTGATTCATCGATATGGGTACTTGTTATTGTCTACATATACCTATATGTTATAAACTGACGCAACTATATTATTTTTTATAAAAGCAATTAAATTTTGCAAAACATTAAATTTAAAATAAATAGCATTAATTTATTTACTTATTAATTTCATTGTTAAATTTATCTTTTTCCATAACCTTAATAATTTGATGGAAATTGCGATCTATTTAGCACTAATCTTTGAAGCGTTCAAATGATTAATTAGATGGTTAACTATATAGATCGTAATTCTAAGAAAAATTGAATAGTATACATTTATTATTCTGTTTTTGTTCAGCACATAATGAATTTCGATTTTGTGCATTTTTTGTGCGCAGTAATTGTAGACAAACCGTTATTTTTGAAAACATTATCTTTATAATAATTTTTTTTATTATCAAATAGATCTGTCATTCATAGGATGTTATAATGTTGTCTAATTTCTGAGTCAACTACGACGCATCGTTCCGTAATAACATTGATACGAACGTGTTATGTTACAATTATACAATTTTTGTTGAATAACTGTAACGCCAAAACGATGTATAACAGCTATATCACTTGCGTATAACAAATATTACGTAACAGATTATTTCCATGTCATATAGCACCTACATATCACAAGAATAACAATGTTAAATTACATGTAACTTCTATGTTATATTGCCGCTATAAAATGTGTTCACTGGGAATCTACACAATATATTATTCAATGCTTTTTCATTATTTCATGTAATAAATTAAAAAGAAATTGTGTTATTGTAATTGCGGATGTATTACAAAAAAATCAGATTATAGATCGCTATACACAGATTATTCTCTCTCGATGATTAATTGAGAAAATTGTTTGTAAAATAATAACTAGTAAGATATTAGAAAAATTTTATATTTCGTACATTAAATGTTCCACATTCGCGATATTAAACTGATTGCCGACGAAACATTAGAAAAATTTACATTAGTCTAAATGAATTACTACATAAAATAAATAGTTTACTCGAAAACGAAAACTTCACACGCATCTAACAGGTTAGTAAACTTTGTATCTAAAGTTTCAGATATTGGTTACTTAACATACAATGTTCCTTAGATACATATATTGTCACGTGTTTCTTTGCGTTCCGCCGTGCGGAATCGCGACGCGGATCAAAAACGGTACAAAAGAGGGAGCGAGGATGGACGTTCCCTCGAATACCTCCTAAGTTGTCGCTGAGCAATCTGCGGGGTTCATCACAAATGTTGAGCGCCAGACTCTCGTCGCGTCAAATTCAAACGCGAAAGTAACACCAAGATCCCACTTTACGTTCGCACGGAGTATTTAGCCGGCCACTCCAATTTCGGTAGAGGGGCGAGGCGGTATGCCATTGACGAACGCTCGATTACACGAGACGACACACAAGACGATACAAGAAATCACATACGCTCTTTATAAAACAAATTAACAACGTTTATTGTGATGAGGGAACTTAACACAACATAAGAGATAATGAAATAAAATTAAAATATAACAGAAGTTTCACTTAGTGCGCGAATAACGGAACTCGCGAGAAAGTAATTGAAATGCCCAAAAACAGAAATTAACGCAAAAATAACCGAGTTAGCTAGAAAGCGCGAACGAAATAATTACAATAGGAAAAGGCGCAAAAATAACAATCAGTTAGACAAAAACGCGAAGCTTAACGACAACAAGCCGCGAGACAAGTAACGCAAGAACGCGAATGCGGCGATCACAACGCAAACGAGGTTACACTGAGACGACGACGCGGCCATCACAAAACGGAATTAACGGAAATAATACTGACACAAAGCTCGGGAGCCTCACACATAATCGCGGATACCGCGGCGCGAATTCTCGACGCATACAACGCGATCCGGCTAGCACGCACTTCGCGCGTGCAACGGTATGGTGGTCGCGCTGCCGGCCTTCTCCCGCAAAGTAATGCTCTTCTACGCGACGACCCGGGGCCACCATCCTCGGCGAGCGCGTTTCACACATATAACTCTACGATACGCAAATCTTAGCCTCCACGAGTCCCTGACGGCCCACTGCGCATAGGAGTCGATCGCTCGTTCTAACACTAATAAGTACGCCCTCGCGCACTACACTAAACTGTACTACACTAAAAAGTTCGTTCCCAGAACACTAGCGCGATCTGCCGACTCGCGAGTGGCTTTACAAGATTACACACGCATCACGGGCAACCTCACCAGCTTCCTGGTCCCTCCGAGTCCTCTCCAAGGCCCTCGCTCCACACAGGACGCTCGTCTTTCTCTCACGCGACGCCAGGAATTCGGGGGCGGCCGGGCTGCCGATACGCTATATTGAACAGCTGGTGCGGGAGAGCGCGATCGAGACGCGAGGTGCTCAACCGCAAGTCGATGTGTTCCCCACGCTACTCGGCTGCGCGTGGCGTCAGCCAATAAGGATTACGCGTTACGCGCTTCGCGACAGCTCGCCCTCAATGACGTACGCGACCCAATTTCGCGAGGTGTCCTTCAATCACGGGGCCCTTGATCCTCCTCCTTTGCAGGCGGCCTTCCGGTTAGTCTTATCTCCCCGGGGCCGATACGGGAGGCTGGTTATAGCTGAAGGGTCCTCCGCTGTTGTTGGCCTCGTCGTCCTTTCCGCTGTGACGCCTCGTCATTTTTTACCGTGTCGCTTGCCTTGCGGTTACCGCTGAGGTCCCATGCCCCCGCGGTAATTGTCCTATGCCTCGGCCCTGTCCTCTATTTTCCGTTGCTCCACCAAGGCCGAATTCCTGTGTGGTGTTCCTCGGTGTTTTCGCCAAGTGAAGCGCCCGATACGCAAAATACAAAAAAAAAAATAATTATAATTCGCAAATAATATCGCTAATGTGGCCCGCCCAGGATCGCGATACGCTTCCTGCACCTCCCGGCCGTTCTCGCTAGCGCGATCTCGGGCCTTGTGACGGCGGAGCGACGCTGCAACGCCGCAACAAAACTGCAACGTCACAATATATGTATATATATATTTTTTTAAACATGATTCTCTTATAAAATTACTTCAAATGTAATACAAATTTGCATTAAATATTTGGAATTTCATTGATCATTAAATTTATCGCAAAATGTACTTTATTTTATAAATGCTCATTGTCTAATAAAAGACAATGTAAAAAAATCAAAGTAAATTAGAAAATGATGTAATCAAATCATTCAATATATGATTAAACATATTCAAGCATTATTCAATAAAGTACATTTAATTGATTCCTATAAATATATATGACGGAAGAATATTGATCTTCGAGACATGCGTAATACGTAAATGCTGACAATAAATGAATAATAAGTTTCGCTTTTAATGACAAAAAATTAATTTCCATGATGGTTAGTTCAATCAAGACTGGTCGAGACTAATTTACATAATTGTTAGGATCTTTTATCTACATACAATTTTTGTATCTGCTGAATATCCTTAATCTAAGCTCAAATCCATAATCAGTTTACGCTTCGTTCTCCCCATCAAGATAATAACGTCGGAGAGCAGCATCTTTCAGTTTCTAGAGTCTGTTCTAGTACTACAGTTTGCATTTGAGCTTCCATTTCGAGCCTTTTTGCCTGATATAAACTCAAATTCGACATATGTAGATCTTCTGTAAAATTTGAACACAGGAATATTAAGACACAATGTATAAGGCAATATAATAATTTAATATGCTTTAAAAAAAAATTACCGTTTTCTTCAACAAGATGATTGCAACTTTTAGCAGTTGCCACAACATTCACTGTAGCTTGAGTCATTTCTCTCGAAGCTTTAGAGGGTTCAGTCAAATTATTTCTATCGGCCTTGACTCGACTAGCAACTATCAATTGCGACCAGAAGATTATTATTCATAAGATTATGGATTAACTGACTAAGAACCGGTTGTTCTAACTTCTTGGTAAACTTACCTACTAGATAAGCATGTATCTATCTTCATTTCTTTTCTTAAATAAATAAAGATGAACATATATTTATCTGATAGGTAAGTTTACCAAGAAATTGGAACAACCGACCCTGAGTGAGTCCCAGATGCGCACAGATCGAAACGGACACCACCAATCAAATTCTATAAATTTATGCTAACTCTAACTAACTTAGCAATTTGATTGGTGTCCGTTCCGATCTGTGCGCATCTGAAACGCTTTCCACGTACTACAACACACTAATCGTCCTCAACGTGCCTCAACGGCCTTAACTTGCCTTAACCACATCACCCGGCAACAGTACAAATGACGGCCATATTGACTGATGACCATATTGAATTTTGGCTAAGTAGTTTCAAGCCAATGCAGGGTAAACTATTAAATGGCGTTAAAATACGTGACAAATTTTTCCTGTATGAGTTTATAGACCCTGAGCAAGTGCGGGACGCTCTAGAAAAACACAACAGTGTGAAAATAAATACCTCGTTCAACAGCGTGTTTGTAACAGGCGAAAAACGCGCCAACAAAAGTATAAACACAAAAAACTGTGAACTATTCCGAACGTCGGATTTGAACGAGTAGTACGAGTGACGCGTTTTTGAGCCCACATTGGCATCACTCGAAAAGTTTCAAGAACGCAATAGGGGGTGGGCGTTGTCGCTAATTCTGAATTTGACTCTAAATATAAATAAGTACAATCCTCTACACGCGAGGTGTTACGTGACATTACCGCAAAAATTATTTAAAAAAAAAACGTTAATTCAAAGGACAATACATGCTTCACGTGGTCAGTGAACGCCGCTTTGGACCTTGCCGAAAGAACAGAGCCGGGACTAGGGTGTGGCAAACGAGGCACTTGCCTCATGTAAAAAATTTGAAGGGGCGCAAAAATGGCAATAAAAATTTCTATATATTTTAAAGTCGAATTGGTAGAGACGTCCATACCAAAATGTAGGAAGGTCCAGATTTGAACCTTGGCTGGGATGATATTCTTTGTTGCAATAAATTTTTTACAGTGTTTTAAAATGCTTATTAGCATCAGTATTATTAAATATGTATGCTTGTAATGTATACCTGTACGCGTGATTATATGTCCCAATTAAATTAATATTAATATATTAAATACCACTAATTAATATTATTTTTTATTATATTTTACATGTTGTAAAAGAAATGTTTTTTGTTAATACAAGAGACGCAATTTTTCTTTTGCCTCGGGCGCCAAAATGTCTAGTCCCGGCTCTGCGAAAAAATTCAGAAAGTGTAATCTAAATTACCGAAATACATCATACATGCCGGTTATTTTTCATAATTTATCTGAATACGATGCGCATTTCAGGAAATAGCCACGACGTTCAAAGAGAAGACCGACGTACTCCCTATCAAAAGTACATTTCTTTTACAAAACATGTCATAGACACCGCCAATAAATTAGATCCATACAATTACATAAAACTACGGTTTAAAGATTTATATAAATTTTTAAATATTAGTCTTGAAAAATTAGCATCATTTCCAGATTAAAAAAAAATTAAAAATTGCATTTTCCAAATTTTTACACTTATCTGACGAAGATTTCAATTTATTTACACAAAAAAGCGTATTTCCCTACAAGTACGTTAACTGCGTCGAAAAGTTGGAGGACACGTGTGTACCACCGCGTGAATCATTTTACAGTTCCCTGATCTCTGACACAGTATCCGAGAGCGATTACGCTGCCAACGACTAGCAGCAGTTCTCTGTTTGAACGCTGAGTAAATACAGCGATCTATATTTAAAAACGGATGGGTTATTGTTAGCCAACATTTTTGAAAATTTCCGCGATAAATGTATCGAAAGTTACGATCTCCATCCCGTGCATTATTACACTCCCTGTATACGCGTGGGACGTTATGTTAAAATACACCAACATCACTTTCGAACTGCTTATTGACATCGTCGGAAGTAGTTCACTTGGACACAGTACAATTAGACATAGTGCAAATGGACACGGTGCAAATAAACAAAATAATGTACACATTTCAAATACCCTGGTGAAAATGTAAAATCGGAGCATAAGTCAAAGGTAAAGAAAGAGTAAGAGCGTAAGTTGAATGTAAAGAGAGAGTAATAGAAGCGTTAACAAACCTTCTACGAAGCGTAAATTAAAACAATGAAAGGTAAAAGAAGCGTTAACTTTTCTTTCCCTTTACATTCGACTTACGCTTCGATTTTACATTTTCATCAGGTTAGACACGGTTCATTTTGACACAGGAATTTTGGACACAGTAATTTTGTACACAGGAAAAATAAATTCTGGACAAATTACAATTTGAACACAATAAAAATGTACACCGTGCAATTGGACACGTATAATTTGTACACCGCAAAGTTGTACACCGCGAACTTGTACACTGCAAACTTGTACACCGCAAAATTGTACACCGCAAACTTGTGCGTGCGTGCGTGCGTGCGTGCGTGCGTGCGTGCGTGTGTGTGTGTGTGTGTGTGTGTGTGTGTGTGTGCAAACCATTCTCGGCACCACATGGGTTTGCGACTTTCCACGCAAAACTTTACGGTGTACAAGTTTGCGGTGTATAACTTGGCGGTGTACAACTTTGCGATGTACAAATTTTACGTGTCCAATTGCATGGTGTACATTTTTATCGTGTCTAAATTGTAATTTGTCCAGAATTTATTTTTCCTGTGTACAAAATTACTGTGTTTAAAATCCTGTGTCGAAATGAATCGTGTCCATTTGAAACGTGTACATTATTTTGTGTCCATTTGCACCGTGTCCAAGTGAATGCCACTCACATCGACATGATAATATTCATCGGGCGTGGTATACACGGCCGATTTCAGTCTACGTTCCGGCAGATATGCGGAAGCTACAACAAGTACATGCAAACGTACGACCCATCGAAACTATCCTCATATATTACGTATTTTGATGTTAATAATTTGTACGATTTGGCGACGTGTCAACTGCTATCCTGGAGAATTTCAATGGATCAAAGACGTCTCGAAATTTGACATAAACGCGATCGCTCTTGATTCACCAACGGGATATATTCTCGAGGTCGATCTCGAGTATCCTCAAAACCTTCACGATCGGCACACTGATCTACCTTTCTGCCCGACACGCGATAAACCACGTGACAAGCGAGAATATAAACTTCTCACCAGGCTCTATGATAAGAAGCGTTACGTCATCTACTACCGTAACCTGCAGCATTGCATGCGTCACGGTCTTCGTATCACGAAACTACACTGCATGTTAGAATTCGCACAATCTCCATGGCTCCGCAGTTATATAAAATTAAACACGCAATTCCGGACTCTCGCCAAAGATAATTCCGAAAAAAACTTGTATACATTGATGAATAACGCAGTATTCGGAAAAACTATGGAGAATATGTGCAATCGTGGTGACGTTAAGTTGTTGATGAAATGGAAGGGTCGGTGTGTTACGGAGGCAATGATAGCGAAACCGAATTTTCACAGTCAAAGTATTTTTGCGGAAAATTTAATCGCGGTTAAACTTAGAAAACTCGAGGTAAAATTATACAAGCCAATTTACGTAAGCATGCGTATCCTAAATATTTCTAAAATGTATCTATATAAATTTCACCATGAATACATGTTGCCTCTGTACCGTGACAAATCTAAAGTTATGTACATTGACACCGATAGTTTCGTATACCATGTCAAGTGCGAGGATATTTACGAGATGATGAAACGGATATCGCTAGGTTCGACACAAGCGATAATCCGGTCAACAACTCGTACAGTATACCTTTCGAAAATAAAAAGTTCCGGGCCTAATAAAAGATGAAAATAATGGCGCGATAATAATCAAGTTCGTCAGACTTAGAGCAAAGATGTATGTACGCGTTGAAGATGGATGGAAAAAATACTAAAAAGGCAAAAGGTATCAAGAATAACGTAGTAGCGCGAACCATAACGTTCGATGATTATACTCAGTGTTTGAGAAATGAGATAGAGATGACGCGTTACCAATCATGCCTAAGATCCAAAATGAGTGAGGCCCGATTGCGCATATAAACGATCGGACACAATAGTATTTCCCAATATGACAGTCCCGATTGGACACAGATTCGATTAGACACGGACTCAATTGGACACGGTCCCGATTGCACACGGACCCAATTGCCTACCAAACCCGTTTGCACACGGATTCGGTTGCGCATCGACCCGTTTGCATACGGATCCGATTGCACATAATACGATTCCGCATCGCAGAATAATACAAAAATAATCTAGATAGCACAGAAAATTTATCATAAATTTTCATAAATATTTTACAAATTTATTTGAATATTTTTTAAAGATTATATAATTATTTTTCATAAATTATTAATAAATGATACAAAAATTATTATTAACAATATATAAAATATATTTTTTTAATGTACTGAAAAATATTTATGGTATATGAACTCGAAATATTTTTTATATTTTTTGATAATACCAATATTGCACACCGTTCGATTGGACACGTTGCATTTGCGCACAATTGCTTTTGGCCACAACACATATTTTTGTAAAATTTTTGACACACGCACACATGCATGTAAAATTGTTATTAACTTTGTTAACTAAACATTTGTTACATTAAACACAGTGCATTTACGCACATTTCTTTTGCGCACAGTCAAACGGAACGCATCTAGATATTCATAAATTATGACTGTTGATACATCTAAAAAGCAGCAACTCGTTTTGCATGGAAAGTCGCAAATTCATGTGGTGCAGAGAATGTTTCGCACGCACGCTCGCTCGCACGCACGCACGCACGCACACGTACACGCACGTGGGGTGCAAGGAGGGTCTTCGGCCCTCCCTCCCGCACTTATTCCGTCTAAGTCGCTAACCCATGTACATTGCAAACAAAGTAAAGTTCACATGTGTTTGCAGATTGCCAATACAATGTACATGGGTTAACCAGAATATCTAGATCTACTTGACTGTGTGCAAACAAACTGTGCAAAAAAGAACTGTGTGTAAAAAAACTGTGCAAACAAACTGTGCGCAAATGCACTGTGTTCAATGTAATAAATGTTTAGTTAACAAAGTTAACAACAAATTTCACACTTATGTGTGTTAAAAATTTTACAAAAAAATGTTGTCTTAAAACAAAACTGTGCGCAAATGCGACGTGTCCAATCAAACGGTGTGCAACTTTATGTGTCCAATAGCACGGTGTGCAATTGCAACGTGTCCAATTGTACTGTGTGTCATTGAACCACTTTCCAGGTATTTGATTGAAAAATTGGCCAGAGACAACCGGGATATTAATCCATTCCACACGGCGTGCCGCAAACATTGCCTGTTCGCATAGTAAGGATCTTGCAGAAAAACACGTGGCTTTAAACATCATAACGTCATGGAAGGTCATGGAGTTTATCTTGCTCCATATAAGCGTGGACGAGAAGTTCCGATAAAAAAAAATGTCAAAAAGATGTTAAAAATGCTAAAAAGTGCAATTATCGACATACAATTATTACAGCTAACAAAACGTATGCGCATTCCATACTTCAGAGAAATTTTTATGTGTACAGCATTACTAATGGCAGGAGCATGTCGAAACAAGAGCGGTATTTTAAATTTAAATAATGCTAAAGGATCGGGCACACACTGGGTGGCGTATGCAAAGAGGGGAAGTCGCGCTGTATGCTCTGATAGTTTCGGTAATCTTCGACCGAAAAAATTGGTGCAATATTTAGACATAACGCAAATCGAGTACATCGAATCACACGTTTTATCAACGTTACGATTAAAGCAACTGCGGCCAACTATGTCTGCGTTTGCTTCAAACAATTAATAATAAATTTAAAGGCTAACATTGCGCAATTTACGAGCTCGGCCTCACAAATTTTGAAACATACTGTATCATATCTAATGTAAATTCGACGAATAACAAATTTTACTATAGCAAAGACGACAAAAAAATTGTCATTCCCGAAAGATCGTATAAATTGCGTGATATAGATAGATATTTAAAACGTGTATTTTACAATCGCATCCCGGTGTTGTAGGAAAAAGGGCGTTTCGCAAAGATGAAGAGAGCAAGTATCCGCTGGTGATTCGCGCCAACATTAATACAATAAAGAGCGAGATCATGTGCGCTTATCAAATTAAATTTGGAAAACCTAACAACGTTAGATTTATTAGGATTTTCATCGAATCGCATTCTTGAATCACGACTGTGGCATGAATCGGATGCGTCTATAAATATCATAAACGTAAACATCATTTGCATAGAATGTAAGGTGACTACAGGTGCGTACAGCAACAACAAATGTGTACACACGATACATGAATTTTCACCAAGAGTACTACCAGGATATAAGATATCAAAAACGCCTGCATAAATCATTTATCTTCCAATCGTCGCACGGAGCATTACTAATTTGACAATTCGTATTGTGAATCAGGACGGTCAATTACTCGATTTTCGCGGAGAGAAGTTTACCGTTAGATTACACGTACAAAGACGATAACGTGAAATGCTCTTGTTGAATGAGCAAGTGCAAGACACAATTTTTACGCCAATCAAGAATATTCGGCCGTCTGACATTTTACATCAGTTAAAAATATTCAATCGTCTGATTAAAAAAAACTCACCGCATCAAACGTTGAATTTTTTAAATCATTGGGATATATCGTACAAAATATCTAAGATGTCTAACTTCTTGAATAATGGAGGCGAGTCGATCTTTGACGATAGCATCGTCAAGATTGAGACTCACACATACAATCCGTACGCCAACACCACGTTTGGATACAGCAATAAAATACGAATACCCATACAACAGCAGGATTTATACACGTTCCCATGCTAAAGTTTTCTCTACGAAAAAAGATTAGTGATGAAAAAGAAAGATAATAAGAAAAATACTTCAACTTTTGTGTACCGCTTAATGTATTATTGAGCCTTTGCGAGGACTACAAATGTGACGACTTTGTGATGAGCGTGATTGTTAACGCTCGTCACAAATTAGTATTGATTCGAGCGCGCAACGATAACAATTCTATCGTTGAAAATTTTACGGCTCAACCGGAAATTGAATTATTCAAAATACAGTGGCGAATGCCTCATGCTACGTTAAATGAGGTCAACAAATTATCTTTGCTGCAAGCTTTGGAGAATGGGCAATGCCTAAGTATGAGTTTTTGCTCCTGGGATCTGTACGAGCACCTCCTGTTGCGGAGTACGACGAAACATTCATGGGCCGTCAAAACTACAACTCAACTCAAAAAACCGCACTTCGTTATCTTTGCACTACAAACTGGTCGAAAAAATATCATGTCTCAAGATCAATCTTTGACGACTGTAATTTGACCAACGTAAAATTTTATCTAAACTCTAAATTTTATTCATACGATGATTTGTATTTAGACTTTCGTAAATCTAGATATGCCATTCTGTATGACATGTATTGACGTTTTGGCAAATCTCATTATAAACACGAGTGTGAAACACTGCTCAATGTAATCACATTCCTGGAAAAAGGGCCCTTTGTGGTGATTCATTGACTGTTCGCGACAAAACAAATCCATCAAAAGTGCTACCGTAAACGTGCGCATAAAATTTGATTGCAAAGAGAATATTCCCGCGAGTACTACCGCTTATTGTCTCATCTTACATGATCGTGTAATTGAATACTGTCCGTTGTCCAACGTAGTGCGCAAAATCATGTAACATCAAACTGATAAAAACTGAGATATTTGGCGTTAATGTACAGTATTGAAAAGTCACTCATCATAATCGTATCAATATTTATGGATCTGCAAAAATTCATTGTTGATAAAAAATTTGTTAAAAAGGAAATGGCGGTACTAAGAAAAGAAACCATTCTTACGCATTATATTTTTGCGAGCCCCATGCCAAGGCATGGTCTTACAAAATTCGACAAGTCTTGCACTTCTTGGTTGATTGCTTATCATCATGAATTGCGATGGAAGGGCAGAACAATCCCTTACATGGGTAAACGTCTGATTACATATGCTGTGTATAATACGAAAGAGGATAACGACAATACGAGTGAGTCCCAGATGCGCACAGTAATAAACGGACACAGCAGGCTGAATGAAACGAACACAGATTAAATGCGCACAGACCAAATGCGCACGGACCAGATGCACACGGACCAAATGCGCACGGATCAAATGCGCACAAACCAAATGCGCACAGTCGCAAACCTATGTGGTGCAGAGAATGCTTTACACACGCACGCACGCACGCACACGGGGTGCAAGGGGAAGGGGGGCTTCGCCCCCCCGTCCCACACCCACCCTGTCGGTAGAGGTGTCCGAAAAGTCGCAACCCATGTGGTAAGTTTGTTGGTTACTGTGTCCGTTTGGTCTGTGCGCATTTGGTCCGTGCGCATTTGGTCCGTGCGCATCTGGTCCGTGCGCATTTGGTCTGTGCGCATTTGATCTGTATCCGTATTCACTCAGCCTGCTGTGTCCGTTTATTACTGTGCGCATCTGGGACGCTCCCGACAATACTATCGTATACATTAAAGGACATCAGAAACGAGAATGGTTGGTAGACATGCTCAATACCGATGATGGGATATATATCAAGACATTGGATGCGGATTATGAAGACATTGAATCTTTGAATAATCTAGATGTTAGTAATACTATATAATGTAAAAAACATATTAAGAATTGCATTTTACAAAATGCATTCAAAATATTTAACTGGTGGTCACAACACCAAAATAATTGTAAAATTTTTTCAAAATAAAAAATATATAAATGCAATAAAATTTTTATTTCTACCTTTTCCTTTATTTTTACCCGTATACGTTCAATATATAATATAGTTTAATAGTGGTTCGATAGCGATTCGATAGCTATACAATGCAGTTTGATAACGGTTTAATAATGTCGTGTTAAATAATGCAGTTCAATAGCAGTTCAATACATGTGCAATGTTTCATAGATATACGGAACGGTTTGATAGCGGTTCAATAGTGGTTTGATATGAGTGACACACTCATAACGATAAGAAATGTCAGTAGCACGATGACGTAAGTCGGTCAGCTGCAGCAGTCAGCATCAAGCGCATTGCGAGAAGTTTCGCGCAATCCGCTCGATAATTAGCGCAATGCTCCTTAGACAGCACTTGCTGTCTAAGCAATAATTTGGAATACTGACCGATTTACACCCTCACGCAATTCTCCCTTTCTTTCAATCCAACTACCGAATTATCGGATATATAAACCGGCGAAAGAAAGTGAAGGACGGATCAATCCGAAGTAGACAAACTAAGATAACACACGACACTCTGCTTTGCGGGGTCATGTATCACCGGCAAACACATTGTAATATATACAACCACGACACTCTGCCTTGCGGGGTCGTGGACAACAAACTCATAGACGCGACACTCTGCCTTGCGGGGTCGCGACCTATTCGAACAAGATAATAAAAGTGTTCAAGACGAATAACGGTGTGAGTGACTAAATACCTTCCTCGCGAGATCTCTAGCAGCGATCCCCAATCGTACTCCCAACGAGGGGTACAACAGGTTCATTAGATGTATGATGCGGTTCAATAGTGATTCAATAGTTGTACGATGCGGTTTGATAACGATTCAATAGTAGTTCGATAACAATTCAATAGTGATTCGACAGCTGTATGATGCGGTTTGATAACGATTCAATAGATATATAACGCGGTTTGATAACAGTTCTTTATTTTGACCGAGACGTTGACCAAGGCGTTGACCGAGACAACAGCGATAAGACGATCTCGTTAATAACTCATATAAATCGCATTTTAGTTCTTGTTAGACAATGATAACACAAATAAAAATTCTACAAAGCTAACATGGCTGAGAATCTTTTTCAAATTTATTTCTCAAGTAAAAATCACGTACATCTTCAGTATATAATGAGATCTGCTCCTCAACGTTAGTCAAGCTCCTCAAGTTAGTAAATCTCGTTCGTGTGGATCTTCAGTGTCTCGCGTATTTAAAATGCATAGAGTTCGAATAGAATATCTAGTTGTGAGGATAAGTGATAGTGCAAGTTTTTATGAATGAATATACGCGTGAATATATATTAAACAATTGTTAACTTTTTCAGTATGTGTACGTGGGTGACATCCTGCATTGACCTACAACGTTTACGGCCGAACGCATGTCAGGGTGCCATCCAGCCGAGCGTCAACAATTCGACTCAATGGGATGATTTCGATACGTGGATCCGTTGATCAGCAGGTATGTATTATGATATAACAATGCCAAAAATTTGTTTTGGGTACAGCTTGGGTACAGCGTGATTAAACTAAAAATGTCATTTCTTTTTTCAAGCCATATTTTGGGTGGGATGAAATCAGGATCCCCCGGTTCATCAATATTGAGGAAGCCCGGTGGAGGCGGTACTTCTGCCAAACTGTGGCGGAACGAGCAGCAGATCAATAATACATACGGACGATACGGTCTCGCCGACGTTATAGACTTGTTTAGCCAAAGCAGCTGTTTGGCATAAAGCCGCTTATCGACGAGGATCAAGAAATCTGGGACTAATATATATTCATATATTCATATCATATTCATATTATATTCATATACATTCATATTATTTCTTATATATATTATACTCACTCGAAAAAAAAGCGATACACCTAAAATTTATCAAAAAATCACTAAACTTCCAATGACGATAACTACGCGAGTATTAAAGATAGAAAGGTTTCTAAAAAAAGAAATTGAAGCTTCAAATGTCTACTTTAAGAATCGATTTAGTAAAATTTTGCGTAATAATTTTTTTCAAAGTGGCGTATGGCAAAGCGAGAGCATGCAAAATTGAAAAATATTAGTTCGAGTTTGCGACGATCCATGGCGTGAGGCAAGTATCGCAACTTAATGGGATAAAAAGCATGCAATAGTACAGAGTTTCCCCTTCGAAATGCTTTTTTACTCGTTTCGATACGATGATTTTTCGCTGAGATATGCGCATTTAAAGTAAAAAATTGCCTTTTTATTCAAATGAGCATATCTCAGTGAAAAATCATCGTATCGAGACGAGTAAAAAAGCATTTTAAAGGAGAGACTCTGTACTATCGCATGCTTTTTATCCCATTAAGTTGCGACACTTGCCTCTTGCCATGGATCGTCGCAAACTCGGACCAATATTTTTCAATTTCGCATGTTTTCGCTTTGTCATACGCCATTTTGAAAAAACGTATCACACATATAACTGCGATATAAAATTTATTCAAGTAGCAATCCGAATCTTGAAAATGCTTCTTAGAAAACCTTGCTAGCTGTATTAGATGCTGAGATATTCAATTTTGAATTTTTAACAATGCCCAATTTTAACTATTGCAAGAATAAAAATTCCGGGTTTCGCTAACAACTATGGTTAGTTTTTATTTTAAAGCTCGAAACCGTCCTTGGATTGTAAGCGTTCGACATACATGTGCTTGTGTGTTGTGTAGCTGACTTACCACGGAATTTTACTACTCACATTAACACAAGCAAATCTGAGTAGTTACGCGAACGAAGCTTCCCCATTAGGGAATTTTGATATTTGATTTTACCACGAAAGTTGTATTCATTGAAGAAGTTTATTGGGCTGTATCAGTTCCAGGAACTGCTAGATATCTAATAAAAATAGACGACTTTCATCTGACTTTCTTATTAAAAGGTTTTACCGTCGGCATTAGCGTTACCCAATGTGCACCACGGAAAGGTTGCGCGATCGGAATTTGCACATCATGGGGCTCTAAAATGTGCCGTTTTGTGTGTGTGGGGGGGGGGGTGTTTACCTCAAGGATAAGGACCCCGTGGCTCGTCAGTTCCACGGTATTTTGCGACTCCAAACCTTCCTTGGGTGTATGTGCGTGTGTGTGTGTGTGTGTGTGTGTGTGTGTGTGTGTGTGTGTGTGTGTTCATGCAAGATAATGCACCACCACACGTAGCAAGAAGAGTGCTAAATTTCTGCAATAAAGCTGGCATTAATTTACTCTAAAGACCTATAATCAAAGATTCGCCAATGGCGAACACAATTTTGATTGGTCACTTGAGTCATATGGTTTATCCGCCATTGCGTACCCACGCTGGGCGAGGAAGAGGAGAGAGTGCTCTGTGTTGAGCAGTATAGGTTAAAGGAATATGTGTCAGAAATTATAAGGTAATTCAATCTCTGCACTCTCGAAGGTCACTATATTTTGACGATACATTTAGGAAGAACAAGAAAAATTAAATTTGCATCTGTTATATGGCTGCGTACCACTTCGAGCAGGCTCGCATTGTTTACTATCTCCACTACTCCAGATCCCAGCCCCAGATCCCAGCAAAATTTTACTAAATCGATTCTTAAAGTAGACATTTAAAGCTTTAATTTCTTTTTTTAGAAACCTTTCTATCTTTAATACTCGCGTAGTTATCGTCATTGGAAGTTTAGTGATTTTTTGACAAATTTTAGGTGTACCGCTTTTTTTCGAGTGAGTGTACATTATATATATTTCTTATATATACTATATGTATATACTGTATTTTATTCATTTGATGGTACGTTTATTACGTTTATATTATGTTCATTAATTTTATTATTATTTTCATAATATTATATATTCATTCCTATTATATTCGAGGTATATTTAATAGAAATATTATAAAAATAATTATTCAAACATTTTATTTCTTGTTATATTCCTTTAGTCCCATACATTCCATCCTACATATATATTCTCGCTCCCATCACATTTACATTCGCTTGCGCTCACGCTCTCCGTCGCGGTGCTATTCACGCGTTCTCTCAATCATTCTCTCTCTCTCTCTCTCTCACGCATATCTCACGCGCGTTCAGGTTTTTCTCTCTCGCTCACAGGAGAGCGAACATCATGGTGGCGATGGTGGCAGCAAGGCGGCGATGGTGACAGACCGCAACGATAGCGGGTGAAACGGCGGCGGCGGCAAGCGCGGACCGCGATTCCCCTTCATGCTGTTCACAGGGATGGTCACGGACTCCGAAACATGACCGCGAAACATGATCCCCCCTTTCATCTACCTCGACGCACCGCAAGATTCCTTAATCCCCGTGACAGCATTTCCCCGCGCGCCTCCAAATACCCCCCCCCCCCGCAACCCATTCCCCCCTCGGAGCTCCCGAGTCAAAACCGCTTTATAATAACTAATTACTTAGTAACATAACTAAATAAATAAATAAATAACCTGCAAAAGCCTCTTGTTGAACACTGTCTAACCTACAAGACTCCCTCAAATAATTTACCACTCAAATTACACTCCTGAGGGGCAGCTTACTCCCCAGGACGTAACAGGGCCAATTAAAAAAACAACTATTCATAAAAAATTTATTTATTTATTACTTTTTATTATTACTTTTAATTAAAATTAATTAATACTTTTTAATGTTAAAATGTTACATTCAATAACATGGTTCTGTATACATTATTAAATAGTATATATTATTATAATGGTAAAGCGTTTTGATTAACATATTATTGTACCCGTTAGATCGGTCCGCTATCCTGATCAATCGATATATTGATTTTTAGAAAGAACGTTGTCAGCTGTCGTAAAGCTTGACAACGCAGATAAACAATGGAGTTGAAGCTCGGTCTCGCACTAAGACTGATGTTTCTGTGAATGTTCGCTTGTGTTTATAATTGATAGTCTTTTAAAGTCTTAAAGTGTAGTGTGTGTTTCTTATTTACATCCACGACCACGCGTAACATTTTAGAAGCTCGTCCGTGATAGGACGAGCGAATGAGCAAACAAACCAACGAAAAGGAAAAAAAATGTAATTCTGAGTAATGACCACACATTTCCCGAGAAAGACTCACAATCAGTCTCAGACACCGGTGGATGCGACGGCGGAGGCCGATTCGCTACGTGCTGTAGGAATTGCAGCAGCTGAAAAAGGAGAGGCGTCTGAAACGTCAGCAGCTGCAACGGTTCCAGAAAGAAATGCAGTCCCGTTCTCCGGAAAAAGACGAGACCTTAAAACGAGGAGCAACTCAAACCAGCTAGTTGCTCCAATAATATTTTCGCGGGCAATAATTCGACAAACGCGACGCAAATAAATTTTCCATACGCAAGTGTAAACGCGGGCGGAGGTCAGGCGTCACTCGATTTTAAAGTTAAGCCTGACGATTTTAACGAGGTGGTGCCACTGCGTAAACAGTTGGGATAAGATCGCGAAAACAATGTTATTGAGGCTCTAATGTTATGCTTGCGCGGAAAAAAGAAAAGAATGTTGATTGTGTAGAGACACGGGACATTTTCGCGCGGAATGCCCGTCGCTTCGAGAGAAAAATTGAATTTTGTAGGGGAGAGCAGGGTCGTGATTCCTGGAGCATCGCGATTAAAAAAAATCCATCTAGAAGAGAAAGAGAAAGAGAAAGAGAAAAAGAGAGAGAGAGAGAGCTGGATGTTGAGACCTGAAACAACAGGCTTAGTAACTCGAGCAGCAGTCCAAGGTAGAGCAGGAGTCGTGGTTCCGGCTGGAAATTTTTCTTCAATAGTTAGTTGTCGGGACGACAACTTGCGAAGAAGGGTCAGTGTCAATCAGTTAGTCCTGTGGCTAATCAATATTTTGATTTTTGAGAAAAGCGTTGTCAGCTGTCGTAAGTTTGACAACGCAGATAAACAGAGTTGAAACTCGGTCTCGCGCAGATGAACATTTCTGTGAAACGCTTGTGTTAATAGTTAATGACGTCTTTTGAATTGCTTAAAGTGTAGTGTATGAGTGTTTCTTATTAAGTCAGCGACCGTACGTAACAATATCAATATTATACAGAAACCAAAAAAGCATGATAAAGATAAATGTTTTATTTTAAAAAAAATTTGGCGCTGCTATAGGAAAATAATAAAAACGGTTTATTGTAACAGATACATTTATTGTAACAGATAACAGATACACAAGAGCAATCAATATTTGCGCTTGGAGACAGACGTGTCAAATATCACTCCGCAGAAATCAGTTTTTTTTATGGATACATATTGCCGTTAAATGTTAAAGTTCTAACAAAAGTGACTATAGACAGAGAGTAACTATAAGTGTTATTTAGTAAAGTTATGCTAAACTATGGACTGTAAGACAGAATTTTTATTCTGGAATTTCAGTTCTTGGACGGCAGTCAGTCAATAGTGCTGACGTGCACTGACGTGTGTTACTGTGTAAATATGTATCATATCGGTATAATCGACAGGTTTGGCGCCGATCATGTAGAATACAGGTTCTGCATGCAAGAACATTAAAAACATTGCGGTACAGTGTACAAAGTGTAGAAAACTCTTTTACCATCCTGAGTGTATCAAGCATAAAATCTATAATAGTAGACAAGAGTTTGTGAAATACGAAGGTCCTTTTAAAGAAATAAGAATCGAAAGTAAAAAGGAAAAAATGTGAAAAAAACAACTGAAAGAAGTAATAGAGAGAAGACAAATTCCATAGAAGCCACGAGGTCAACTGCAAGTACGTCAAGAAATGCAGGTAGGCAATGACTGATACAAAGATCGACTAGTTAGAGAAAAAAAGTGAGAAAAATAAATTAAATGTAATGCTAAAAATCGGAATACGGAAGGAGTTATTTTATATATGAAAAGTAATACATAAAGTACTTTTAATTTAAAAAATAATACATAACTGACGACGATAAAAGTACGGGACAATATAGGTTGCGCACAGCCATGGACGATAATAAACACTCTCATTGACACTTTACTTTTGGTAGTTCAAAAAGACTATTAATTACAATCTTTCATGTATTAAAAAGGGCATCCGCCCTTGCGCACAATCGGGCTACAACATCGTTGTTTATCAGCGTTGTCAAGCTTACGACAGCTGACAACGCTCTTCCCAAAAATCAATATATCGATCAGTGAGCGCAGCTCCAAGGGGCGCAACACTATGTATAAAAAAGTAGTAACAGTAATATATCACTCATCAAGTGCATCAAATGGGTATTTTTAAGATTCTTAGAAGAAATAGTGGAATTATTTGACGTCAGTAAACCTAGCACTCCCACCACTAAAAAAGTTAGAAAATACCGTATAATTTTCTGCTAATTATCTGTTAATTTTCTGCCCTAGTCCCGAATTTTTGCTTTTACACGCTCGTAGAAAATTAAGATCAAAAGTGAGGATGCTAAGTTCACGTAACGGTAGCACCCCCACTATGTAAAGAAAAACAAAAAAATTAATATAATAAAATTTTTTGCTCATTTTCTGGTCTAAGAAACTGTAAAAAAATATCAAAATATTGAACGGTTATCAAAATACCGGTACTTTTAAAACCATCGTACCGCAATAATATAAAAAAAAAGGTTAAAAATAGAAGCTAACAATACCACGACAACTTATAAAGTACTTCCTTAATCAAATACTCGTAAAATACACAAGTTTAAAATGTTTAACTTGCACAATACCTTTAAAAAGCCTTAAGGGGCTACATACACCTAGAGACGTAAAAAATAGGTTTTCTTCTCGATTTTTTTTTTGAAACGTAACGTATGTAATTAATCCTAGTTTTCTTTACTTTAAAATACATTCTTAAAACATGTTTCAGAATAAATTTAAATTAAAAATATTTAAAAATGGCGGAAATATTCCTCGTCGCCTTGTTGAAGACCTTGTTGAAAAAAGGTGCTTCGCGGTACCAATTGCAACTCGTACAGGACTTATCTAAAACAGACCAGCCTAAAATTTTCTTAAACTGTATGAAATTATCTAGTCTTTATCGGGGCCGATTTTTAAAATATCGATTTTTTGCAAAATGGCGGCAGTTTTAAAAAAATCGATTTTTTAGGATAAAAATCAGTCGTTTTTTAACTGTAAAAAAAGTAAGAGCTGTAAAAAAAACCGCCATAATAAAAACTGCCTTTTTGTGTAGATTAAGCCCTCCAAATTTCAAGTAAATCGGTCCAGCCATTTTCGAGATATTTTTAGTACGCGTTTCGAAAACATGGTTTCGAAAAAAACGCGTTTAAAGTTTGACATTCGGTTAAAACATAAATAATTTTTTTCAAACTTATATGGAGTCATCCACTCCAGAGCCATACAATAAACCCTCCCTAGATGTAGCGGCATCAAAGGCTTCGATCCTAGCTTGCCGGCGTAATATTTTTGCATAAGCTACCTGCTGCAAAGAATTAGGGGCGCCCGTCGCGCCCGAGCGTCGTCGAACGCACTTGGACCTTTCTCGCCATATCTCCGACAATTTTCAAGGAATTACTTTAAAACTTGCAGGGGATATTTTCAAGACCTTATACTTTACAAATATGCAAAAAACAAAAAATGCATTTTTTCAAAATTGCTAAGTGTATGTAGCCTCTTAAATTGACAAAAATACAAGAGTAAAGTAACCTTAAAAAATTAACTGCTCCATCGACTATGGTACCAAAATAATCGTCTATTTGTCTGCTTTTAAAATATCTAGGTCCCGAATTTTTTTACTCAAGATTTAACTTGTATAACTTAATTGTTAAAGTGGGGTGCTGATACGCATGCAAGGGTAAATTACTTTAAAAAAATAAATAGCTGCATCAACTATAGTATCAAAATGCTTATTTATCTGCTCTTAAGATATTCAGGTCCTGAATTTTTTGCTCTATATTTAAATATTAAGCAAACAATTCGGGAGCTGAATATTTTAAGAGCAGATATATACACAATCATTTTGATACCATAATCAATGCACCAATTTATTTTTTAAAGGCAGTTTACTGTTAAGCACACATTAACAATTGAGTTGCATGAATTAAATTGTAATTGCAAAAAAATCGAGACTTAGATATTTTAAAAGCGGATAAATAGATGATCAATTCGATACCATAGTCGATGCACCAATTTAATTTTTTAAGGTAGTTTACTCTTGCGTGCGCGCATTAACAATTGAGTTCCACAAGTTAAATTGTGAGTAAAAAATTCGAGACCTAAATATTTTAATAGCTGATAAATAGCCTATTATTTTATACCATAGTCGATGCAGCAGTTAATTTTTTAAGGGTACTTTACTCTTGTATTTTTGTGAATTTTAAGACTTTTTAAAGGTATTGTGCAAGTTAAACATTTTAAAATTGTGTATTTTATGGGTGTTTGGTGGAAGAAGTATTTTATAAGTTATCGTGATATGGTTAGCTTCTTATTTTTAACCATTTTCTCTTACATCGTTGCGGTACGATGGTTCTGAGTACCGATACTTTGATAACCATTCAATATTTTTGATATCTCTTTATAGTTTCTTAAAGCAAAAAATGACCAAAAAATTCTGGTATATTTTTTATGCTTTTTTTATTAATAAAGGTGCTACCGCCACATAAACTTAACACCCCCATTTTTTGTCTTAATCTCCTGCAAACGGGTAAAAGCAAAAATTTCGAGACTAGAGCAAAAAATTAGCAGATATTTAGCAGAAAATTATGCGGTATTTCCAAACTTTTTTTTAAGTGGTGGGGGTGCTAGATCCACTGATGTAATTATTTGTAGTAAAAGAACGTATAATTGTAGGCAATTTTAATATTGATTTTATGCGGAATTCATTTTACAAGAAAATTGAGAACAATGTTAAGTTTAGTCATCAATCAGTTTCTTAATAAGCCAATCATTAAAAGAAATAGCTAAACAATTATAAATCTAGTGTTTGCCAATAATGAGATAAAAGTTAAAGTGTGTGAAAAGCCTAAAATAATGGATGCATTTGTGGTTAAAAATCGAATTGGGATCAATTAAATCGAAAGATAAATATACGATATTTGAATAAATGATAGAGATTATAGTAAATTTAATATAAATAAATTCTTTGAATTTTTAGAAGAAAAGGTAATGCAAGGTCAAGGTCTATCTGTAAATGTAAGGATCGAAAGATTGATTAACATAATAGATACATTAAAAATAACATTTAAGTAGCTCTTAAGAAAACATTTAAAATTCCAAATATATGGTATAGAAAGAAATGGTTTTCACAAATGATGTAAGAGTAGCAACATCGGAAAGGGATGATACATATCGTAGAACTGTGTTTACAGGTGCAGAACAAAATTGGTTAAAATATAAAGCTAAAAGAAAATGCAGTAATTAAGCTTATTAAAGCTAAAAAGAAAGTATGTAATAAAAATGATAGGTCGAAACAAGAATAATCCGGCGATAATGTAAAAAAACTTTGTAAGAGGTAATAAAGGCGAGTCAATGGAATACAAAGTTATGGAAAATATAGATTTCAAATTAGATAATATTACAGTGGAACTCCGCGTTAGCGTACTCCGCGTTAACGGAAACTATCCCCTCCATATGCACTCGGTCCACATGAGTAGCGTGTGGGGATAGCAATGCAGTCACGTAGTATGTAAGCAGTTACGACGTATTCTTAAAGATTTGTGCAAAATTTTAATCTGTAATTAATACATTTAAGACTAAGAAATGGCTAATATTTTTTTTAATTTAAGAATTTATTATTTTGTCCACATGGTCATTAAAAATTGTCTAAAAAAATTGTTTCAAAATATTATTCGTGTAATATAAATAAAAATATATTTTTATATAAATTTTTATTTGAAAAATTCACGCACATGTAAATAAAATAACCAACACTAATTTAAAGTAAATTGTTTAAATGTAATCACATAAAAAAAGGAACACCGATTGCAATCAAAGCTGGATTTCTAATTTGATAATATTTTATTTATAAATTATATGTTGGAAAATAATAATAAATTAGAAGTGTAGGGAATATAAATTCGGGAATATAATTTATTACAGAAGTACGAGATGTGTTTTTCGGACGGCTATAGATATATATACGATTGACTTGATCTGAGACGCTCTGCTTGCAATTTTATAATCGAATACATTTAGTCTTAAGCGTAAACATTAACTGGTTAGATGGCAATACCGTTACGTCCCTGAATTTCACGGAGTGGGAGTGAAATCAAGCAATAGGAGATAACTTCGTGTTAGCGGACTCAGAGGCCCGCTAACGCGGGGTTCCACTGTAGATAATAACGGTAATATAACGTATAGGTTCAATTTATTTTGCAAGTATTAATAATATAGTAAAGAGACACATAGTAAAATTTTAAAACAATTAACCAATAAAATATCATACAGTCGACGAACTAGCAAATCTTTATTGTTAGATATTTGGCCTACATGACGTTTCAACCTTAATTTTAGGTCTGTATCAAGTGACAAAATCGCACAATGATGATATAGATTTAGGAAACAAATAATTCTATGAAAACTATTCCTACAGAGTCATTCTTCTATCTACAAAATAAGTATAAAATGTATGGATGTACAAGGACTCAAACCATTATTAATCTTATAAAAGTTGTAAAAACTTAATTATTCTTGGACTTACGTGTCTCCCTCATTCGGATATAAATTGAAAAATTA